>NW_013902989.1:0-457 GCF_000517525.1 Limulus polyphemus | reverse complement strand
AATGTTATAAATCAATGTCTTGTAAGGTCAACTTCAAAATGCTATAAATCAATGTCCTGTAAGGTCAACTTCAATATGTTATAAATCAATGTCCTGTAAGGTCAACTTCAATATGTTATAAATCAATGTCCTGTAAGGTCAACTTCAATAAATCAACGTCCTGTAAGGTCAACTTCAATATGTTATAAATCAACGTCCTGTAAGGTCAACTTCAAAATGTTATAAATCAATGTCTTGTAAGGTCAACTTCAAAATGCTATAAATCAATGTCCTGTAAGGTCAACTTCAATATGTTATAAATCAATGTCCTGTAAGGTCAACTTCGATATGGTATAAATCAATGTCCTGTAAGGTCAACTTCAATATGTTATAAATCAACGTACTGTAAGGTCACCTTCAAAATGTTATAAATCAATGTCCTGTAAGGTCAACTTAAATATATTATAAATCAACGTCC
>NW_013902988.1:0-800 GCF_000517525.1 Limulus polyphemus | reverse complement strand
GTCTTGAATCATTATCGAATACGAACAGATCTTATAACTCTGATTTCCTTTATTCCTTGTGTCTTGAATCATTGTCCAATATGAACAGATCTTATAACTCGGATTTCCCTGTATTCCTTGTGTCTTGAATGTATTGGACAATGGAACAGATTATTTAACTCAGATTTCCTTTATGCCAAGATCTGTTAGTATTGGATAATGATTCAAGACACAAATAGTTGTGATTTCCTTTATTCCTTGTGTCTTGAATCATTGTCCAATATGAACAGATCTTATAACTCAGATTTCCTTTATTCCTTCGTGGATTCAAGTCACGAGGAATAAAGGAAATCTGAGTTATAAGATCTGTTCATATTGGACAATGATTCAAGACACAAGGAATAAAGGAAATCTGAGTTGTAAGATCTGTTCGTATTGCAAAGTGATTCAAGACACAAGAAATACAGGAAATCAGAGTTATAAGATCTGTTAGTATTGGACAATGATTCAAGACACAAGGAATAAAGGAAATCAGAGTTATAAGATCTGTTCGTATTGGATAATGATTCAAGTACAATGATTCGGAATACTAACAGATCCTACAACTATGATTTCCTTTCTTCCTTGTGTCTTAAATCATTGTCCAATACGAACAGCTCTTACAACTCTGATTTCCTTTATTCCTTGTGTCTTGAATCATTGTCCAATACGAACAGATCTTACAACTCAGATTTCCTTTATTCCTTGTGTCTTGAATCATTGTCCAATACTAACAGATCCTACAACTATCATTTCCTTTCATCCTTGTGTCTTAAATCATT
>NW_013902987.1:0-248 GCF_000517525.1 Limulus polyphemus | reverse complement strand
GTCTTCTTATTGACAGGACACATTATTGTTAAATCTCGTGTTTTTTACTGACAGTACACATTATCGTTGAATATTGTGTCTTCTTATTGACAGTACACAGTATCATTAAATCTTGTGTCTTCTTATTGACAGTACACAGTATCGTTAAATCTTGTGTCTTCTTATTGACAGGACACATTATTGTTAAATCTTGTGTTTTCTTACTGACAGTACATATTATCTTTGAAAATTGTGTCTTCTTATTGACA
>NW_013902986.1:0-384 GCF_000517525.1 Limulus polyphemus | reverse complement strand
TATAGGAATTATCTATGTTGATATGAGAAAATCCTACCAGTTATCCTTGTTAAACTGAGAAAATCTATAGGAATTATCTGTGTTTATAGGAGAAAACCTACCAGTTATCTATATTAAACTGAGAAGACCTATAGGAATTATCTATGTTGAAAACCTACCAGTTATCACTATTAAACTGAGAAAACCTATAGAAATTATCTATGTTGAAAACCTACCAGTTACCGGTATTAAACTGAGAAAACCTATAGGAATTATCTGTGTTGATATGAGAAAACCTACCAGTTACCGCTATTAAACTGAGAAAACCTATAGGAATTATCTGTGTTGATATGAGAAAACCTACCAGTTATCGCTATTAAACTGAGAAAACCTATAGGAATTATC
>NW_013902985.1:0-248 GCF_000517525.1 Limulus polyphemus | reverse complement strand
ACAATCCGGGGAAGCTAGTAACATACTGCAGACACTACAATCCGGGGAAGCTAGTAACATACTGCAGACACTACAATCCAGGGAAGCTAGTAACATACTGCAGACACTACAATCCAGGGAAGCTAGTAACATACTGCAGACACTACAATCCAGGGAAGCTAGTCACATACTGCAGACACTACAATCCAGGGAAGCTAGTAACATACTGCAGACACTACAATCCAGGGAAGCTAGTCACATACTGCAAA
>NW_013902984.1:0-456 GCF_000517525.1 Limulus polyphemus | reverse complement strand
GTTGTAACTGGTGACTTGATGTATGTCACTGGTCCTTAGTTGTGACTGGTGACTTGATGTATGTCACTGGTCCTTAGTTGTGACTGGTAACTTGATGTATGTCACTGGTCCTTAGTTGTGACTGGTAACTTGATGTATGCCACTGTTCCATAGTTGTGACTGGTAACTTGATGTATGTCACTGGTCCTTAGTTGTGACTGGTGACTTGATGTATGCTAGTGGTCCTTAGTTGTGACTAGTGACTTGAGTCGCAACTAAGGACCAGTGACATACATCATGTCACCAGTCACAACTAAGGACCAGTGGCATACATGGTAACTTGATGTATGTCACTAGTCGTTAGTTGTGACTGGTAACATGATGTATGCTACTGGTCCTTAGTTGTGACTGATATATGTTACTGTTCCTTAGTTGTGACTGGTAACATAATGTATGTCTCTGGTCCTTAGTTGTGAC
>NW_013902983.1:0-248 GCF_000517525.1 Limulus polyphemus | reverse complement strand
GTCCTAAAGTATAGGCAATGGCAAAGATGAAGAACTCAACAGCTGTACTATTAATGTCCTAAAGTATAGGCAATGATGTTAATCTCTTAGAACATCAGCAATGGTAAGACATCTCTCAACAGCTGTACTATTAATGTCCTAAAGTATAGGCAATGGTGTTAATCTCTTAGAACATCAGCAATGGTAAGACTTCTCTCAACAGCTGAACTATTAATGTCCTAAAGTATAGGCAATGGTGTTAATCTCTC
>NW_013902982.1:0-247 GCF_000517525.1 Limulus polyphemus | reverse complement strand
TAGAACATTTCCTGATGAAGCAGATGAACCCCATATGAAGCAGAAGCCAACGAGACGGAGATCAGTACGGGAGAAGATACGTCCCGTAAAATTAAGAGACTTTGTTGAATTGTAATTTTGTGTTTGTAATTCTGTACATATAATTAAGTTATTGTTAATTGTTATTGGTTTAATGCAAGTGGCTATTGTTCGGGACGAACAAGACTAAGGAGGGGCAGTGTTGCGTCAGCGAGGTCACGTGACTAGC
>NW_013902981.1:0-248 GCF_000517525.1 Limulus polyphemus | reverse complement strand
CTAGGAAACAAAATCAACAATCAGTCACTAAGTAATGAAACTAGGAAACAAAATTAACAATCAGTCACTAAGTAATAAACTAGGAAACAAAATCAACAATCAGTCACTAAGTAATGAAACTTGGCAGCAAAATCAACAATCAGTCACTAAGTAATGAAACTAGACAACAAAATCAACAATCAGTCACTAAGTAATGAAACTAGGAAACAAAATCAACAATCAGTCACTAAGTAATGAAACTAGACAAC
>NW_013902980.1:0-248 GCF_000517525.1 Limulus polyphemus | reverse complement strand
TGTTATAAAGACAGGTTTATCCTAAAGAATTGATACATACAGACCCTCACCATAAATATAACGAGAATCTGAGTTTTTATCAGTTTTATAAAGACAGGTTTATCCTAAAGAATTGATACATACAGACCTTCACCATAAATATAACGAGAATCTGAGTTTTTATCAGTTTTATAAAGACAGGTTTATCCTAAAGAATTGATACATACAGACCCTCACCATAAATATAACGAGAATCTGAGTTTTATCAA
>NW_013902979.1:0-988 GCF_000517525.1 Limulus polyphemus | reverse complement strand
ACAGTCCTAACGTGACATCGAGATAGTGTTGAATTGGCCACTGTAGATTATTTTGGTCGTGCCAACTATCTCGATGTCACGTTGTTGAATTGGGAAACCCAAAATAATCTACAGTCCTAACGTGACATCTAGAGAGTGTTGAATTAGCAAGACCAAAATAATATACAGTCCTAACGTGACATCGAGATAGTGTTGAATTGGCAAACCCAAAATAATAGTATTGAATTGGCAAGACCAAAATAATCTACAGTCCTAACGTGACATCGAGATAGTATTGAATTGGCAAGATAACGTGACATCGAGATACTATTGAATTGGCAAGACCAAAATAATCTACAGTCCTAACGTGACATCGAGATAGTATTGAATTGGGAAAACCATATTAATCTACAGTCCTAACTGTAGATTATTTTGGTCTTTTATTTTGGTTTTCCCAATTCAATACTATCTCGATGTCACGTTAGGACCGATGTCACGTTAGGACTGTAGATTATTTTGGTCTTGCCAATTCAATACTATCTGGATGTCCGATGTCACGTTAGGACTATAGATTATTTTGGTCTTGCCAATTCAACACCATCTCGATGTCACGTTAGGACTATAGATTATTTTGGTCTTGCCAATTCAACACTATCTCGATGTCACGTTAGGACTGTAGATTATTTTGGTCTTGCCAATTCAATACTATCTCATTCCTAACGTGACATCGAGGTAGTGTTGAATTGGCAAAACCAAAATAATCTACAGTCCTAACGTGACATCGAGATATTGTTGAATTGGCAAAACCAAAATAATCTACAGTCCTAACGTGACATCGAGATAGTACTGAATTGGGAAAACCAAATAATCTACAGTCCTAACGTGACATCGAGATACTATTGAATTGGCTAAACCAAAATAATCTACAGTCCTAACGTGACATCGAGATATTGTTGAATTGGCAAACCCAAAATAATCTACAGTCCTAACGTGACATCGAGATAGTACT
>NW_013902978.1:0-248 GCF_000517525.1 Limulus polyphemus | reverse complement strand
TTTTCCACTAGATTTTTTTGACTTTGAAAACGTGTTATTAGTTTCTTCCATTCGATTTTGTAGACTTTCATAACTGTCTTTTTAGGCCTTCTTAGACTAGATATTTTCGACTTTGATAGAGGTATTTTTAGTGTTTCTTACGCTATATTTTAATGACTTTCATAATGGTATTTTTAATCCTTCTTAAACTATATTTTGTCGACTGTTATATCGGTCTTTTAATCTTCCTTCCACTAAATTTTGTTGAC
>NW_013902977.1:0-248 GCF_000517525.1 Limulus polyphemus | reverse complement strand
ACACATGATTAAACATGACTCATCACACTAAATAGTATGATTAAACAGAACTCATCACACTAAACAGTATGATTAAACAGAACTCATCACACTAAACAGTATGATTAAACAGAACTCATCACACTAAACAGTATGATTAAACATGACTCATCACACTAAACAATATGATTAAACACTATTATAACATTACAAAAAATGATTAAACACGACTCATCACACTAACCAGTATGATGAAACACTATCATAAC
>NW_013902976.1:0-248 GCF_000517525.1 Limulus polyphemus | reverse complement strand
AAACAAAGAGTATTTACACTTACTTATTAGTCATTTTAAATAACTAGATATTATCTTAGTGTACATGAACATGGTTGTGTTAAACATATGAAGAAGGAAAAAGATCACAGCTTATATTATTCATTTTAGAGTAAACAAAGAGTATTTACACGTAATTATGAGTCGCTTTAATAAAACTAGTTATAAACTTAGTGTACATGAAAGTGGTTCTGTTAAACTTATAAAGAAGAAACAATCTTACACTTATA
>NW_013902975.1:0-282 GCF_000517525.1 Limulus polyphemus | reverse complement strand
TGTAAATTACTTTTACGATAGTTTCATGCGCAGCAATTGAACGTGTAAATTACTTTTACGATATTTTCATTTGCAGCAATTGAACGTGTAAATTACTTTTACGATAGTTTCATGCGCAGCAATTGAACGTGTAAATTACTTTTACGATAGTTTCATGCGCAGCAATTGAACGTGTAATTTACTTTTACGATAGTTTCATGCGCAGCAATTGAGCGTGTAAATTACTTTTACGATAGTTTCATGCGCAGCAGTTGAACGTGTAAATTACTTTTACGATATTTT
>NW_013902974.1:0-244 GCF_000517525.1 Limulus polyphemus | reverse complement strand
CTTCTTATTGACAGTACAAAGTTTTGTTAAATCTTGTGTCTTCTTGTTGACAGTACATAGTATCGTTAAATCTTGTTTCTTCTTATTGACAGTATACAGTGTCGTTAAATCTTGTGTCTTCTTATTGACAGTACACAGTATCGTTAAATCATGTGTCTTCTTATTGACAGTACACAGTATCGTTAAATCTTGTGTCTTCTTATTGACAGTACACAGTATTATTAAATCTTGTGTCTTCTTATTG
>NW_013902973.1:0-248 GCF_000517525.1 Limulus polyphemus | reverse complement strand
TGAATGCGAGTTTACTGAAGACTATGTGCTAGCTGGTACGAAGATGAATGTGAGTTTACTGAAGAGTATGTGCTAGCTAGTACGAAGATGACTGTGACTTTACTGAAGACTATATGCTAGCTAGTACGAAGATGACTGTGAGTTTACTGAAGACTATTTGCTAGCTGGTACGAAGATGACTGTGAGTTTACTGAAGACTATGTGCTAGCTAGTACGAAGATGACTGTGAGTTTACTGAAGACTATGTA
>NW_013902972.1:0-248 GCF_000517525.1 Limulus polyphemus | reverse complement strand
TACAGAGCTAACCAAGGAGCTAGACAGAGATATAGATAATAAACATACAGAGCTAACCATGGAGTTAGACAGATAGACAGATTATAAACATACAGAGCTAACCAAGGAGCTAGACAGACAGATAGATTATAAACATACAGAGCTAACCAAGGAGCTAGACAGATAGATAGATAACTAACATACAGAGCTAACCATGGAGTTAGACAGATAGATAGATAACTAACATACAGAGCTAACCATGGAGTTAC
>NW_013902971.1:0-727 GCF_000517525.1 Limulus polyphemus | reverse complement strand
AACTCATTGATAAAGATTTAATGTTGAAATGTGAACTATGAGTAAACTTAATTTAGCTAAATAGTACTGACAAGTTGAACTCATTGATAAAGATCATAATGTTGAAACGTGAACATCTTTATCAATGAGTTCAACTTGTCAGTACTATTTAGCTAAATTAAGTTTACTCATATAATGTTCAAATGTGAACATCTTTATCAGTGAGTTCAACTAGTCAGTATTATTTAGCTAAATTAAGTTTACCCATATAATGTTGAAATGTGAACATCTTTATCAATGAGTTCAGCTTATCAGTATTATTTAGCTAAATTAAGTTTACTCACATAATGTTGAAACGTGAACATAATGTTGAAATGTGAACATCTTTATCAATGAGTTCAACTTGTCAGTATTATTTAGCTAAATTAAGTTTACTCAATGAGTAAACTTAATTTAGCTAAATAATACTGACAAGTTGAACTCACCGATAAAGAAGTTCACATTTCGAGATTATATGGGTTAACTTAATTTAGCTAAATAATATGAGTAAACTTAATTTAGCTAAATAGTACTGACAAGTTGAACTCATTGATAAAGATTGTTCACATTTCAACATTATAAATGACTTCAACTAGTCAGTATTATTTAGCTAAATTAAGTTTACCCAGTTGAAATGTGAACATCTTTATCTATGAGTAAACTTAATTTAGCTAAATAGTACTGACAAGTTGAACTCATTGATAAAGAT
>NW_013902970.1:0-248 GCF_000517525.1 Limulus polyphemus | reverse complement strand
AACTAAGGCTAAAAATGAGTATGGTGGATATATATTCGGTGACTATAGTTACACCTAGGTGTTCATGGAGTAGTTGTACCAAGTAAGGATTAAGATGAGTATGGTGGTTATAAATTCGGTATATAGAGTTACTCCTAGGTGTTCAAAGAGTACTTGTGCCAAATAAGGCTAAAGATGAGTATGGTGCTTATAAATTCTGTAACTAGAGTTACACCTAGGTATTTGTGGAGTTATTGTACCAAATAACG
>NW_013902969.1:0-248 GCF_000517525.1 Limulus polyphemus | reverse complement strand
AGATAGAACCTCGTGAATTGTATAAGCCATTGTGAAAAATCGTTGTACATGATCCTGAAAGGAGTTAGAGCCTCATGAGTTGTATCAGCCATTGTGAAGAATTGTTGTACATCACCCTGAAAAGAGATAGAACCTCATGAGTTGTATCAGCCATTGTGAAGAATTGTTTAGTATCATCTTGAAAGGAGATAGAACCTCATGAGTTGTATCAGCCATTGTGAAGAATTGTTGTACATCACCCTGAAAAG
>NW_013902968.1:0-247 GCF_000517525.1 Limulus polyphemus | reverse complement strand
GTTACACCCTCTACAGAGAACAGTGTTAGTATCCTAGGCTGTAGATTTAGGCTACATAGCCTACTTACTCCAGGTAGGAACAGTTCAAGTTTGTTACACCCTCTACAGAGAACAGTGTTAGTATCCTAGGCTGTAGATTTAGGCTACATAGCCTACTTACTCCAGGCAGGAGCAGTTCAAGTTTGTTACACCCTCTACAGAAACAGTGTTAGTATCCTAGGCTGTAGATTTAGGCTACATAGCCTAC
>NW_013902967.1:0-248 GCF_000517525.1 Limulus polyphemus | reverse complement strand
CATCATATTTTGTCAAATCAAGCTCCTCCGTACAACCCACGTCTTGTCCTGACGTATAACTAGCATCATATTTTGTCAAATCAAGATCTACCTTAAAACTCACATCTTGTCCTGACATATAACTAGCATCATGTTTTGTCAAATAAAGCTCTACCTGATAACCCACATCTTGTCCTGACATTTAACTAGCATCGTATTTTGTCAAATCAAGCTCTACCTTAAAACCCACATCTTGTCCTGACATACAT
>NW_013902966.1:0-248 GCF_000517525.1 Limulus polyphemus | reverse complement strand
AAACTTTAGTGACGGGATGTTTTTGTTGTTCCATATCGTTTTCTGAGTTTCTTTCTACATTAAAACTTTAGTGAAGGGATGTTTTTGTTGTTCCATATCGTTTTCTGAGTTTCTTTCTACATTAAAACTTTAGTGACGGGATGTTTTTGTTGTTCCATATCGTTTTCTAAGTTTCTTTCTACATTAAACACTTTAGTGAAGGGATGTTTTTGTTGTTCCATATCGTTTTCTAAGTTTCTTTCTACATT
>NW_013902965.1:0-247 GCF_000517525.1 Limulus polyphemus | reverse complement strand
AAGAAGACACAAGATTTAACGATACTGTGTACTGTCAATAAAAAGACACAAGATTTAACAATACTGTGTACTGTCAATAAGAAATCCTAATATTCAACGATAATGTGTACTGTCAGTAAGATAACACTAGATTTAACAATAATAAATCCTGTCAATAAGAAGACACAAGATTTAACGATACTGTGTACTGTCAATAAGAAGACACAAGATTTAACGATACTGTGTACTGTCAATAAGAAGACAAAGA
>NW_013902964.1:0-538 GCF_000517525.1 Limulus polyphemus | reverse complement strand
GATAATCTTCTGGTACAGAGGGAAACTTTGAAGATACAACAACCAACTCTGCTTCAAATAAATTTAAATAGTCAAAGGAGTTAGACCGAAAAGTTCAGACGTTCTTTGTGAATAGTCTGATTGGGAAGTTGTCTGAAAATCCATTGTTCCTTCTTGTTGCAAATTGTTAGGATGTCTAATAGGTTTTGTCTTTTCTACAGGTAACCTCTGGTACTCAGAGTTTGTCGTTGTATCTTCGAAGTTTCCTTCAAACTTGTTTGATGTTTTTGGTCGTATTCCTTTGATTAGTTGTTCAGACTTTCTTTGTGAATAATCTGATTGGGAAGTTGTCTGAAAGTCCGCTGAAAAGACAAAACCTATTAGACATCCCAACAACTTGAATCAAGAAGGAACAATAATTACCTTTTGGTATTCAGAGGTTGTCGTTGAATCCTCGAACTCGCCTTCAAACTTGTTTGATGTCTTTGGGCGTAGTTCTTTAATTCTTGATTGTGATGTTCTTTGTGAGTAGTCTGATTGTGAAGTTGTCTGAAAGTCC
>NW_013902963.1:0-244 GCF_000517525.1 Limulus polyphemus | reverse complement strand
TTAATTGATTACCAGATACTAATATAAGCACTAATTGATTACCAGATCCTAATATAAGCACTAATAGATGACCAGATCCTAATATAAGCACTAATAGATGACCAGATCCTAATATAAGCACTAATTAATGACCAGATTCTAATATAAGCACTAATTAATGACCAGATCCTAATATAAGCCTTAATTGATTACCAGATCCTAATATAAGCACTAATTAATGACCAGATCCTAATATAAGCCTTAA
>NW_013902962.1:0-246 GCF_000517525.1 Limulus polyphemus | reverse complement strand
ATATAAAATGGAGGACTTCTCAAATATATAGGAGAATGAGGAGTTATATTCAGTTGTACTACACGAACTCTGTACTACACGAACTCTGTTAGTAAAGAATGTGTTTTCTATTATAGTAAACGGAGAAGAACTCTGATACTAAAAATGTGTTTTCTACTATAGTAAACGGAGAAGAACTCTGATACTAAAAATGTGTTTTCTACTATAGTAAACGGAGAAGAACTCTGATAGTAAAGAATGTGTTTT
>NW_013902961.1:0-245 GCF_000517525.1 Limulus polyphemus | reverse complement strand
GTGTAGTTAACTTCGATAAAATGACAATTGGAAACAATAAAGGCCAGACTCCAGTAGGTGTTTCTACATCCGTTGATCTGCATGTCACAGCACTTAAATCAACTACAATACCCCCCATGTCAGAGAAGATAATTTGGGGTAGGATAAAAGAACATCCCCATGGGAGCCCAATGCTTGTAGAAGCAGTGGAAGACCCATCCAGGCCAGCGGATTTGAAGATTGGAAGGTCACTTGTAGCAGGTCAT
>NW_013902960.1:0-1086 GCF_000517525.1 Limulus polyphemus | reverse complement strand
CTGCAATTTTCCATATTCGTAAATTAAAGAAATAATAAAATATTAGTTTTTACACTTACTTAATATACATATTTTCGTACTTATTATTTTTCATGGAGTTTTTAACAATTTTATTTTCTATATACAGTCCAATGGGAGTTTTACCAATATCTAGATATGATACATTGTTTTAATACGAAAATTATACTTGTTATATGTGCAATGTGTAAAAACAAAATTTTTTTATTTATATTAATTTAATAATTTTTCAAACCTGTCTCTAACGTTTGGTCCTTTTATTAAAACAAAATGTTCATATTGTATTTTCATTTTACGACTTTATCGTCATATAGAAACAATCACATGTTTAACCACAAATTAATTTTCTAAATGGATAGGTAGAATAACAGAATAATATTAATTTCGTTATTGTCAATTATATTCCATATTTAGATACAGAAAAGTGACTGATCTAATAAATTTATTATGTGTGATTAAATTTAGAAGTTTTAATATTAACGAAAATTTTACTTAAAAGATATTAATAAATTGGCCTGTTTGATTTCTCGATTTGAGCCAGAATACCAATATGGAAACTTCCCAGATTTTCATTTCTGAAAACAAAAATAAACTATATATATATTTTCAGAAATGAAAATCTGGGAAGTTTCCATATTGGTATTCTGGCTCAAATCGAGAAATCTAACAGGCCTGAAAGATAATCAATAGTTGTTTCTTTTCGCCCTGCTCGCGGAATTAAGGATTATTCTTTAAAAGTCATCAGTTGAAATTTTAATGAATAAATAAACTAAGAAGTTAAGGTGGTATAATTAAAAGTTCCTTAAATAATTTATCCTGACTAGGGTTTTGTTTCAAGTGTTAAAATCATTAAAGACTCCACAGTACTTTAATTTAGTAAATTTTGCAATCGTGTGAGTAGAAAATGGAACTGCACATTTCCAGGGTTGGGATCATAGGATCCAACTGGGTAAAATTTTGCTGTGGGGGAAAGGGGAGTACCCCGAGAAAACCTACTTTCACGGCCGGAGTCCCGAAAATAATATTTCCCGATCATATCCGGTGGACGCTGAAATGAAGAGAAAATGT
>NW_013902959.1:0-249 GCF_000517525.1 Limulus polyphemus | reverse complement strand
GTCATCACCTGTAGCTTTGTTTGAGTTATGGTAGTCATCAACCTGTAGCTTTGTTTGAGTTATGGTAGTCATCAACCTGTAGCCTTTGTTTGAGTTATGGTAGTCATATTCTGTAGCTTTGTTTGAGTTATGGTAGTCATCACCTGTAGCTTTGTTTGAGTTATGGTAGTCATCAACCTGTAGCTTTTTTTCAGTTATGGTAGTCATCACCTGTAGCTTTGTTTGAGTTATGGTAGTCATCACCTATAG
>NW_013902958.1:0-247 GCF_000517525.1 Limulus polyphemus | reverse complement strand
GAGTGAGTGTTAAGTCTATTGTGTCACACAGTGAGTTTATACACAGAATGATGAATGCTTAGATTGAGTGTTAAGTCTATTGTGTCACACAGTGAGTTTATACACAGAATGATGAATGCTTAGATTGAGTGTTAAGTCTATTGTGTCACACAGTGAGTTTATACACAGAATGATGAATGCTTAGATTGAGTGTTAAGTCTATTGTGTCACGCAGTGAGTTTATACACAGAATGATGAATGCTTAGAG
>NW_013902957.1:0-246 GCF_000517525.1 Limulus polyphemus | reverse complement strand
TAAACAATGTATAGTAACTAGTTGATCAAACAACAATATACAATAAACAATGTATAGTAACTAGTTGATCAAACAGCAATATACAATAAACAATGTATAGTAGCTAGTTGATCAAACAACAATATATAATAAACAATGTATAGCAACTAGTTGATCAAACAACAATATACAATAAACAATGTATAGTAACTAGTTGATCAAACAACAATATATAATAAACAATGTATAGTAATTAGTTGATCAAAC
>NW_013902956.1:0-248 GCF_000517525.1 Limulus polyphemus | reverse complement strand
ACATTGGGGTCATTTAGGTGATTAACTTGGGTAAACGATTTTCCCATGTGTGTTTCCCTATGTTTTCCACATACGTCAACTGTGTAGGTTATCTTGATTATGTACTGCATTGGAGTACTTTAGGTGATTATCTTGGGTAAACAATTTTCCCATGTGTGTTTTCCTATGTTTTCCACATACGTCAACTGTGTAGGTTATCTTGATTATGTACTACATTGGGGTCATTTAGGTGATTAACTTGGGTAAAC
>NW_013902955.1:0-247 GCF_000517525.1 Limulus polyphemus | reverse complement strand
GTTGGTCTAATAAATAATATTAATTAAATATTGGTGTAATAACTACTATTAACTACATGTTGGTCTAATAACTACTATTAACTACATGTTGGTCTAATAACTACTATTAACTAAATGTTGGTCTAATAATCAATATTAACTAAATGTTGGTCTAATAACTACTATTAATTACAAGTTAGTCTAATAACTACTATTAAATACATGTTGGTCTAATAACTACTATTAACTACATGTTGGTCTATTACCT
>NW_013902954.1:0-418 GCF_000517525.1 Limulus polyphemus | reverse complement strand
AAGGAGAGAGGAGAAGTTATTTCAGCATGCAATGGAGCGAGACAAAGGAGAGACAAGAAGTTATTTCAGCATGCAATGGAGCAAAGACAAAAGAAGAAATAAGAAGTTATTGCAGCATGCAATGGAGCGAGACAAAGGAGAGACAAGAAGTTATTGCAGCATGCAATGGAGCAAAGGGAAATGGAGAAACAAGAAGTTATTGCTGCATGTAATGGATCAAAGACAAAAGGAGAGACAAGAAGTTATTGCAGCATACAGTGGAGTGAGACAAAAGGAGAGACAAGAAGTTATTGCAGCATGCAATGGAGCGAGTAAAAGGAGAGACAAGAAGTTATTGCAGCATACAGTGGAGTGAGACTAAAGGAGAGACAAGAAGTTATTGCAGAATGCAATGGAGCAAAGACAAACGGAGAGAAAA
>NW_013902953.1:0-248 GCF_000517525.1 Limulus polyphemus | reverse complement strand
TCAATAAGAAGATAAAAAATTTATCAATACTGTGCACTGTCAATAAGAAGACAAAGATTTAACAATACTGTTTACTATCATAACAAGTAATAAGATTTATTGATACTGTGTACTATCAATAACAAGCCACAAGATCTAGCAATACTGTGTCCTGTCAATAAGAAGATACAGGATTTATCAATAATGTGTACTGTCAATAAGAAGACACAAGATTTAACAATACTGTGTCCTGTCTATAAGAAGATACC
>NW_013902952.1:0-248 GCF_000517525.1 Limulus polyphemus | reverse complement strand
AAGATAATATTACATCATTTTCTTAGTAATCCTTATGGTTATCTTATGTTGTGTCTGGTGCAATACTTGACGACATATAACAACCACAGTATCGTCATAATCTCCCATATAGATAATATTACAACATTTTCTTAGTAATCCTTATGGTTATCTTATGTTGTGTCTGGTGCAATACTTGACGACATATAACAACCACAGTATCGTCATAATCTCCCATATAGATAATATTACAACATTTTCTTAGTCTT
>NW_013902951.1:0-248 GCF_000517525.1 Limulus polyphemus | reverse complement strand
TGCGCTTTCAGAAAATGATAATAGAAGGCTAGAATTTTGCATGTAAATACGCAAGTATGAACGAACGTCCATGAAGAAATTTCGAGAAGATCCATCCAAATGGAACGAAGTACTGGTACAAAACGCAAAACGTTCCATAACTCCTTTAAAACAAACAGTAGGAAGGTAAAACTCTGCATATTACTACGCAACGTTAAAGTGTACCTACATACCTAATTTGGTAAAAAATCATCAATTTAGGACCCTCT
>NW_013902950.1:0-249 GCF_000517525.1 Limulus polyphemus | reverse complement strand
TAGTTACCCATGTGTTTTATGTAGTGTGTTTCATAATAATCTCGAGACAAGTTACCCAGGTGTTTTATGTAGTCTTTTTCATTATAATCTCGAGACTAGTTCCCCAGGCATTTTGTGTAGTCTATTTCATCATAATCTTTAGATAGCAAAGTGTCTTGTGTTGTTTGTTTAATTATAATCTCGAGACAAGTTACCCAGGGGTTTTATGTAGTCTTTTTCATTATAATCTCGAGACTAGTTCCCCAGGCA
>NW_013902949.1:0-248 GCF_000517525.1 Limulus polyphemus | reverse complement strand
AACACTAAAATCCAGGGTTTGATTCCCCGCGGTGGACACATCATATAGTCCAGTGTGGCTTTGCTCTAAAACAAATAAACAATAATAAATTGTCCCCCGGTGGGACAGCGGTAGGTTTACGGACTTACAACACTAAAATCCGGGGTTTGATTCCCCGCGGTGGACACAGCATATAGTCCAGTGTGGCTTTGCTCTAAAACAAATAAAAATTGTCCCCCGGTGGGACAGCGGTAGGTTTACGGACTTAC
>NW_013902948.1:0-245 GCF_000517525.1 Limulus polyphemus | reverse complement strand
ATTTTATTGGTGAGTATTGTAGACATTCTTTTATTGGCGAGTATTGTAGATATCATTTTATTGGTGAGTATTGTAGACATTACTTTTATTGGCGAGTATTGTAGATATCATTTTATTGGCGAGTATTGTAGATATCATTTTATTGGTGAGTATTGTAGACATTCTTTTATTGGCGACTATTGTAGATATCATTTTATTGGTGAGTATTGTAGACATTCTTTTATTGGAGAGTATTGTAGACATTA
>NW_013902947.1:0-248 GCF_000517525.1 Limulus polyphemus | reverse complement strand
TACTTATCAATGTATTGTCATTGTCCATAGTTTAACTATTTTAAAACACGCTTAATACTGATCTACAACATATAAGCAGATTGTCATTGGCTATAGTTTATCATTTTTAAATCATTCTTAACACTGACCTACTATATATAAGCAGATTGTCATTCTCTATTGTTTAGTTATTTTAAAACATGCTTAATACTGATCTACTACATATAAACGTATTGTGATTCTCTATAGGTTAGCTGTTTTAAAACATT
>NW_013902946.1:0-248 GCF_000517525.1 Limulus polyphemus | reverse complement strand
AAGAGATTCAACACAGACATCTTGTGGAAATCTTACAAGACATTAAGATCCATTCTTGTGAAAAACAAACAGAAGCCTACTAATGCGAAACACAAAAATGTCATTTATAAAGTTCCATATTTCTGCAACAAAACATACATTGGAGAAATGGGAAGAAGCCTCATGATAAGAATAAAAGAACATATAAACAGTACAAAATGTATGAAAGCACAAAATTCAGCCATTGGATAGCACACCATGTCAACTTG
>NW_013902945.1:0-399 GCF_000517525.1 Limulus polyphemus | reverse complement strand
TTCCTGTTTTACCCTTGCCAATCTACCTTGTCCTTCATCTGCATTTTTGGACATGGTTTTTCAAGTACGTTATCTATTGGCTTATTCCTCTTTGTCTTATAATTTCTCCCTTCTTCCCTGACATCAGATTATTTAGTATCCCCCTACACCCGACTCTGTGTCTCAGCAAACAGTTGTGAGCATCAAGGTGTTCAATCACGAAGGAGAACCAGAAGCCATAAAAAAGCTTTGTGATGTGACAGGACATTCTACAAGATTGTGGAGACGAGTGTGGGTGACTATTGAGTTCATGGGTCTAAAGGACAGACAGAAAGTATACTTGGCTGACATGGAAGACGAATGCATATTAGGATTGGACTATCTACTACCGAGGAAGTTTGTAATTGATTTAAAAACTAC
>NW_013902944.1:0-246 GCF_000517525.1 Limulus polyphemus | reverse complement strand
TATCAAATAGAAATGTTAACTAACGATTACTCCAGTGAAAGTATCAAATAGAAATGTTAACTAACGATTACTCCAGTGAAAGTATCAAATAGAAATGTTAACTAACGATTACTCCAGTGAAAGTATCAAATAGAAATGTTAACTAACGATTACTCCAGTGAAAGTATCAAATAGAAATGTTAACTAACTATTACTCCAGTGAAAGTATCAAATAGAAATGTTAACTAACGATTACTTAACTGAAAG
>NW_013902943.1:0-249 GCF_000517525.1 Limulus polyphemus | reverse complement strand
AGCCCCCGAGTAACTCAGTTTTACTCTTGATTAAGTAATATCTTATAAAGTAGCCCCCGAGTAACTCAGTTTTACTCTTGATTAGTTAATATCTTATACAGTAGCCCCCGATTAACTCATTTTACTCGTGATTAGGTAATATCTTATACAGTAGCGCCCGAGTAACTCAGGATTACTCTTGATTAGGTAATATCTTATACAGTAGTCCCGAGTAACTCAGTTTTACTCTTGATTAGGTAATATCTTATG
>NW_013902942.1:0-599 GCF_000517525.1 Limulus polyphemus | reverse complement strand
TATCTACAGTACAGCCGGCTGTCTGTTCTGCCTCACTAAGGATAGTGTTGTTTATCTACAGTACAGCCGGTTGTCTGTTCTTCTCACTAAGGATAGTGTTGTTTATCTACAGTACAGCCGGCTGTCTGTTCTTCTCACTAAGGATACTGTTGTTTATCTACAGTACAGCCGGCTGTCTGTTCTGTCTCACTAAGGATAGTGTTGTTTATCTACAGTACAGCCGGTTGTCTGTTCTGTCTCACTATGGAGAACAGACAACCGGCTGTACTGTAGATAAACAACACTATCCTTAGTGAGACAGAACAGACAACCGGCTGTACTGTAGATAAACAACACTATCCATAGTGAGACAAAACAGACAACCGGCTGTACTGTAGATAAACAACACTATCCATAGTGAGACAGAACGGATAGTGTTGTTTATCTACAGTACAGCCGGCTGTCTGTTCTTCTCACTAAGGATAGTGTTGTTTATCTACAGTACAGCCGGCTGTCTGTTCTTCTCACTAAGGATACTGTTGTTTATCTACAGTACAGCCGGCTGTCTGTTCTGTCTCACTATGGATAGTGTTGTTTATCTACAGTACACCCGGTTGTCT
>NW_013902941.1:0-248 GCF_000517525.1 Limulus polyphemus | reverse complement strand
CCAACTGAAACATTTATTTATCTTCAAGTTACATAAGTACCAACTGAAATATTTATTTATCTTCCAGTTACATAAGTACCAACTGAAACATCTATTTATCTTCATGTTACATAAGTACCAACTGAAACAGTTATTTATTTTCAAGTTACATAAGTACCAACTGAAACATTTATTTATCTTCAAGTTACATAAGTACCAACTGAAACATTTATTTATCTTTAAGTTACATAAGTACCAACTGAAACATT
>NW_013902940.1:0-247 GCF_000517525.1 Limulus polyphemus | reverse complement strand
AATACAGAGTAAACTAGTCACTGCAATGTACAATAATGGTTTAAAATGATATTAGTACAGAGTAAACTAGTCACTGCAATGTACAATAATGGTTTAAAATAATGGCTGGAGACGGCTTAAATGGGTAATGAAGAAAAACTTTAATATAAGTTTAACATGACAGCAAATGTACAACGTTTCGACAAGGTTTTGTCATCATCAGGTACAGATGATGGTTTAAAATGCTATTAGAACAGAGGAAACAAGC
>NW_013902939.1:0-379 GCF_000517525.1 Limulus polyphemus | reverse complement strand
ATTTAACGATACTGTGTACTGTCAATAAGAAGACACAATATTCAACGATAATGTGTACTGTCAGTAAGAAAACACAAGATTTAACAATAATGTGTCCTGTCAATAAGAAGACACACGATTTTACGATACTGTAAGACACAAGATTTAACGATACTGTGTACTGTCAATAAGAAGACACAAGATTTACGATACTGTGTACTGTCAATAAGAAGACACAAGATATAACGATACTGTGTACTGTCAACTAAGAAGACACAAGATTTAACGATACTGTGTACTGTCAATAAAAGACACAAGATTTAACGATACTGTGTACTGTCAATAAGAAGACACAAGATTTAACGATAGTGTGTACTGTGAATAAGAAGACACTAGATTT
>NW_013902938.1:0-377 GCF_000517525.1 Limulus polyphemus | reverse complement strand
ACAATTCATTATCTTTTAAATGTTAGTAAGAATACGTCACATGACAATTAAATGTTAGTAAGGATACGTCACATTAAGGATACGTCACATTGACAATTAAATGTTAGTAAGGATACGTCACATTGACAACCAACAAGTCATTGTCTATGTGACGTATCCTTACTAACATTTAATTGTCAATGTGACGTATCCTTACTAACATTTAATTGTCTATGTGACGTATACTTACCAACAATTCATTGTCTATGTGACGTATCCTTACCAACAAATCATTGTCTATGTGACGTATCCTTACCAACAAGTCATTGTCTATGTGACGTATCCTTACTAACAATTCATTGTTTATGTGACGTAATCTGACTAACGATTCATTGTTT
>NW_013902937.1:0-245 GCF_000517525.1 Limulus polyphemus | reverse complement strand
GTACTCTGTATGTAACTTTATTTTGTTATTTCTATTAATTTACGCTGTTACGGTCGCAAAAGCTGGTCTTGTTTGTTTATCTGGCGCACATTTCCGTGACATCCTATAAACAATCAAGATATTAGGCTGTACTCCTTTATCGAAACACTTTATGTTTGAGAGTTATTGTATTAGATTTTTAAATATTTTAATTTAGTTATTGTTAAATTACTATTTCCTGATTTTAGACTAAATCATCATATTGA
>NW_013902936.1:0-248 GCF_000517525.1 Limulus polyphemus | reverse complement strand
ATGTTTCTAATGAAGGACTTGATTTAAACGTTCCAGTTGCTGACTACAGATCTCTGCAGTGACAGTTCGCTGTGGATTGAGGAGTTCGAAATGAATTACTTCTTTGATGTCCCACCAAATGCAAAACATCACTTTTTGCGGATGGAGTCCAAGTTTTGGGGTCGGAAGTGGTTTTTGTCTAGGACTGAACCATTGGTTTTGGCGTTTAATATTCGCATAGAGAATCCATTTTTCATCACCAGTCACAA
>NW_013902935.1:0-367 GCF_000517525.1 Limulus polyphemus | reverse complement strand
AGTATATATTGAATGTGATGTATTTCACTACAGTATATATTCAAAGTGATGTATTTCACTACAGTATATATTCAAAGTGATGTATTTTACTATAGTATATATTCGGAATGATGTATTTCAGTACAGTATATATTCAAAGTGATGTATTTCACTATAGTATATATTCAAAGTGATGTATTTTACTATGGTATATATTCGGAATGATGTATTTCAGTACAGTATATATTCAAAGTGATGTATTTCACTATAGTATATATATTCAAAGTGGTGTATTTCACTACAGTATATATTCAAAATGATGTATTTCACTACAGTATATATTCAAAATGATGTATTTCACTATAGTATATATTCAAAATGATGTATT
>NW_013902934.1:0-246 GCF_000517525.1 Limulus polyphemus | reverse complement strand
GTACTATCAATAAGAAGACACAAGATTTAACGATAATGTGTACTGTCTATAAGAAGACACAAGTTTAACGATACTGTGTACTGTCAATAAGAAGACACAAGATTTAACGATACTGTGTACTGTCAATAAGAAGACACAACGATTTAGCAATACTGTGTACTAAGAATAAAAGAGACAAGATTTAACGATACTGTGTACTGTCAATAAGAAGACACAAGATTTAACGATACTGTGTACTGTCAATAA
>NW_013902933.1:0-248 GCF_000517525.1 Limulus polyphemus | reverse complement strand
CAATGGTTTTATTTTCTTGAAATTTGTACATGATGTACACTATTTCCTGTACCCTGAATCCGAAAATGATATCTATTTTTCTCCATCACGCACAGATTTTTCATAAAACTTCATAACGCAATACATAAAAGAAAGACCACAACATGTAGTTTGAAACTAAAAGACGTAGGTTTCACAAACAAAATCAAGATGAATGAGGATGCATATTCGTTTGACATCAATGTTCTTCCCTTTTCTTCAGTTTTGGG
>NW_013902932.1:0-605 GCF_000517525.1 Limulus polyphemus | reverse complement strand
GCAAATACAGGTTGTCCTGATTATTGCAAGCGATAGTTATTGTGAAGCATTGTGTACCAGCAAGGCTACCTTACAAACAGCCTAATTCCAAGTGTAAACTGTTTATGACTGACTAATGTTGTAGAAAACAGACGCAACTTTTATTGGTATTTATGTCGTAGAATTAAGAGACACCAGTTTTATTCGACCAGTGAAGTAATATTTGATTAAATCATACAGTCATGGGCTTTTATATATATGTGTGTGTGTTAAAAGAAACTTTATTTAATTAAGGAAATATAATTACATATAAAGAAAGGGATAAAATACTCTTCAATGTGTTTAATTCTAAAAAATCTAAACAAAATCTGAATAAAAAATAAATAAACGAATAATGACATTACTATCACATAATAACACTCCGACGACTGAAAGGACGAGCATGTTCGGTGACTGGTTTCGAAACGAGTGTTCTATCCATTAGGCCTAGCATTTCTGGATAAGGAATAGAAAATATCCAGGTAGGTTGATTTACAATAGAAGGGGATCGAGAATGTCTTTAGTGATAAACAAATAAATCTAAAATAGAAGAGATAATATAGGCTAAGAATAGGTGAGAAAATGGC
>NW_013902931.1:0-248 GCF_000517525.1 Limulus polyphemus | reverse complement strand
ACACAACAATCACCACAGTTGAACTATCATTGTTACTCTATTGACCTACAGTAATATTGAAGTTATTAGAGCACACAACAATCACCACAGTTGAACTATCATTGTTACTCTATTGATCTACAGTAATATTGAAGTTATTAGAGCACACAACAATCACCACAGTTGAACTATCATTGTTACTCTATTGATCTACAGTAATATTGAAGTTATTAGAGCACACAACAATCGCCACAGTTGAACTATCATTG
>NW_013902930.1:0-488 GCF_000517525.1 Limulus polyphemus | reverse complement strand
TTCAGGTTCTATGGTAAAACTTTACGTAGCAGTGTTATATAAAATACAGCTGGGCTCAGGTTCTATGGTAAAACCTTACGTAGCAGTGTTATATAAAATGCAGCTGGGCTCAGGTTCTATGGTAAAACCTTACGTAGCAGTTTTATATAAAATACAGCTGGGCTCAGGTTCTATGGTAAAACCTTACGTAGCAGTTTTATATAAAATACAGCTGGGCTCAGGTTCTATGGTAAAAGCTTATGTATCAGTGTTATATAAAATACAGCTGGGCTCAGGTTCTATGGTAAAACCTTACGTATCAGTTTTATATAAAATACAGCTGGGTTCAGGTTCTATGGTAAAACCTTACGTAGCAGTGTTATATAAAATACAGATGGGCTCAGGTTCTATGGTAAAACCTTACGTAGCAGTGTTATATAAAACACACCTGGGTTCAGGTTCTATGGTAAAACCTTACGTAGCAGTGTTATATAAAATACAGCTGGGCT
>NW_013902929.1:0-247 GCF_000517525.1 Limulus polyphemus | reverse complement strand
ATCTTACAATCAGATTGTTAATGCCCTGATTAAAGAAATCACTTTGCTTGGAAGCAAAAAACATATTGATTTCTTCTTTAACACCTTCCACACTTGCATACGTTTTCCCATTAAGACGGTGTTGCAGCAAATGAAAAAGATGGTAATCTGATGGGGCCATATCTGGAGAGTATGATGGGTGGGGGAGAACATCCCAACCAAACTCCATAATCTTGTGTTGCATCAAACATATCACATGTGGACATGC
>NW_013902928.1:0-248 GCF_000517525.1 Limulus polyphemus | reverse complement strand
GATGGAAAAGAAAAAAAGAGATAGAAACCAGAAGTGGCAAATCAAACTAACTACGACTTAGCAAATTTGGTGGCAGCAATACAAGAACAGCAAAAGAAACAAGAAGAACGAGAAAAGAAACAAGAGATATTACAACAGTTGTTGGAGGAAAAAGAAAAGAAACAAGAAGAGAGACAACAGCAGTGGCAAGAAAACCTGCAACAGTGGCAGCTCGAACACCAAAATAAACAAGAGATATAACAGCAGTT
>NW_013902927.1:0-541 GCF_000517525.1 Limulus polyphemus | reverse complement strand
GGTTTGTAAGATGTATCAGATAAAGGTATATTTGCATTGTTTGATCAGTTTGTAAGATGTATCAGATAAAGGTATACTTGCATTGTTTGCTCGGTTTTTAAGATGTATCAGATAAAGGTATACTTGCATTGTTTGCTCGGTTTGTAAGATGTATCAGATAAAGGTATACTTGCATTGTTTGCTCAGTTTGTAAGATGTATTAGATAAAGGTATACTTGCATCGTTTGCTCAGTTTGTAAGATGTATCAGATAAAAGTATACTTGCATTGTTTGCTCAGTTTGTAAGATGTATCAGATAAAGGTATACTTGCATTGTTTGCTCAGTTTGTAAGATGTATCAGATAAAGGTATACTTGCATTGTTTGATCAGTTTGTAAGATGTATCAGATAAAGGTATACTTGCATTGTTTGCTCGGTTTGTAAGATGTATCAGATAAAGGTATACTTGCATTGTTTGCTCAGTTTGTAAGATGTATCAGATAAAGGTATACTTGCATTGTTTGCTCGGTTTGTAAGATGTATCAGATAAAGGTATACTTGC
>NW_013902926.1:0-248 GCF_000517525.1 Limulus polyphemus | reverse complement strand
AAAAATATGATGCTAGTTAAATGTCAGGACAAGATGTGAGTTGTAAGGTAGAGCTTGATTTGACAAAATATGATACTAGTTATATATCTGGACAAGATGTGAGTTGTAAGGTAGAGCTTGATTTGACAAAATATGATGCTAGATATATGTCAGGACAAGATGTGAGTTGTAAAGTGGAGCTTGATTTGACAAAATATGAGGCTAATTATATATCAGGACAAGATGTGGGTTGTAAGGTATAGCTTGAT
>NW_013902925.1:0-248 GCF_000517525.1 Limulus polyphemus | reverse complement strand
TATAGCTACTATTACCTTACAATTCATCCAGATAGGATAGTAGCTAGTATTACGTTACAATTCATTCAGATTAGATAGTAACTAGTATTACCTTACAAATCATTCAGCTTGGATAGTAGCTAGAGTTACCTTACAATTCATTCAGCTTCGATAATAGCTACTATTACCTTACAATTCATCCAGATAGGATAGTAGCTAGTATTACCTTACACTTCATCCAGGTGGGATAGTAGCTATTGTTACCTTAC
>NW_013902924.1:0-246 GCF_000517525.1 Limulus polyphemus | reverse complement strand
GTAGCTGGTTATTTTTGTAGAACACTATCTATAAAACGATGTAAGCTGTTATCTTATAGTCACAATATATATAAAACAATGTAGCTGTTATTTTTCAGAACACTATCTATAAAACAATGTTTGCGGTTATTTTTATAGCAACTTTTCTATAAAACAATGTAGCAGTTATTTTATAGCACACTATCTATAAAACAATGTAGTTGTTATTTTATAATACATTATCAATAAAACAATGTAGTTGTTATC
>NW_013902923.1:0-247 GCF_000517525.1 Limulus polyphemus | reverse complement strand
ACATCACTAATGTAGAGTAAAAATATCAATTAGTAAACTGTGTCACATCGTTACATCACTAATGTAGAGTAAAAATATCAACTGATAAAATGTGTCACATTGTTACATCGCTAATGTAGAGTAAAAACATCAACTGATAAAATGTGTCACATTGTTACATCATTAATGTAGAGTAAAATATCAACTGATAAAATGTTTTACATTGTTACATCATTAATGTAGAGTAAAAATATCAACTGATAAAATG
>NW_013902922.1:0-393 GCF_000517525.1 Limulus polyphemus | reverse complement strand
CAACAGGCTTTGGCATTATCATGGTCCAGGACATTTCAGTTGGAATGAAATGAACAACAGAACAAATGATGCTGCTGAAGACGTGTCACCTGAAAAAGCCATTGTTGAAGAAGAAACTCTACCCGGTTTTGAGAGGGAAAACAGTGGAAGCCGTTAATGAAGTTACTACCACTGATATGACTGCTACCGATAAGGGGGACATTTCCTGATGGAGCAGATGAACCCAATGTGAAGCAGAAGCCAATTAGACGAAGATCAGTACAGAAGATACGTCCTGTAAAATTAGAAGACTTTTAATGGTTGGAGATGGCTTGAATGGGTAATGAAGAAAACTTTAATACAAGTTTAACATAACAGCAAATGTACAACGTTTTGACAAGGTTTTGTCATCAT
>NW_013902921.1:0-268 GCF_000517525.1 Limulus polyphemus | reverse complement strand
AACTTCCAACTCTAGTTACCACACCTAGGTATTCGTGGAGTTGTTGTACCAAATAACGCTAAAGATGAGTATGTTGTTTACAAATTCGGAAACTAGTGCTACACCTAGGTGTTCGTGGAGTTGTTGTACTAAATAACGCTAAAGAAGAGTATGGGTTACAAATTCAGTAACTAGAGTTACACTTAGGTGTTGATGGAGTAGTTGTGCCAACAAAGCTAAAGATGAGTATGGTGGTTATAAATTCGGTAACTAGAGTTACACTTAGGTA
>NW_013902920.1:0-247 GCF_000517525.1 Limulus polyphemus | reverse complement strand
GTACGGTTATACCTTTTTCTCAGTATCAAAGAGGAACACTAATAAATACGGTTATACCTTTATCTCAGTATCATAGAGGAACACTAATAAGTACGGTAATACCTTTTTCTCAGTATCATAGAGGAACACTAATAAATACGGTTATACCTTTTTCTCAGTATCATAGAGGAACACTAATAAATACGGTTATACCTTTATCTCAGTATCATAGAGGAACACTAATAAATACGGTAATACCTTTTTCTCA
>NW_013902919.1:0-248 GCF_000517525.1 Limulus polyphemus | reverse complement strand
CTTCTTATTGACAGGACACAGTATTGATAAATCCTGTATCTTCTTATTGACAGGACACAGTATTGTTAAATCTTGTGTCTTCTTATTGACAGTACACAATATTGATAAATCATGTATATTCTTATTGAAAGGACACATTATTGTTAAATCTTGTGTCTTCTTATTGACAGTACACAGTATTGATAAATCCTTTATCTTCTTATTGACAGGACACAGTATTGTTAAATCTTGTGTCTTCTTATTCACAC
>NW_013902918.1:0-248 GCF_000517525.1 Limulus polyphemus | reverse complement strand
ACCATATACAGACAGGTAACGATCTATCAAATGACATTCAGTGTTAACAACGTATCATGGCTGCCATATACAGACAGGTAACGATATATTAAATGATATTCTGTGTTAACAACGTATCATGGCCACGATGTACAGACAGGTAACGATCTATTAAAAGACATTCTGTGTTAACAATGTATCACGACTACGACATACAGACAGGTAACGATATATTAAATGATATTCTGTGTTAACAACGTATCATGGCC
>NW_013902917.1:0-248 GCF_000517525.1 Limulus polyphemus | reverse complement strand
TCTTGTGTCTTCTTATTGAAAGTACACAATATCGTGAAATCTTGTGTCTTCTTATTGACAGTACACAGTATCGTTAAATCTTGTGTTTACTTATTGACAGTACACAGTTTTGTTAAATATTGTGTCTTCTTATTAAAAGTACACAGTGTCGTTAAATCTTGAGTCTTCTTATTGACAGTACACAGTATCGTTAAATCTTGTGTCTTCTTATTGACAGTACACAGTATTGTTAAATCTTGCGTCTTTTT
>NW_013902916.1:0-248 GCF_000517525.1 Limulus polyphemus | reverse complement strand
CTGTGATATATGAGGATTTTCTCTTTCTTTGTCACATTTATAGATAAACAATTGTCCTAGAACTGTGATATGTGAGGATTTCCTCTAACTCTGCCAAGTTTATAGATAAACAATTGTCCTAGAACTGTGATATATGAGGATTTCCTCTTACTCTGCCAAGTTTATACATAAACAATTATCCTAGAACTGTGATATGTGAGGATTACCTCTTACTCTGCCAAGTTTATACATAAACAATTGTTGTAGGA
>NW_013902915.1:0-248 GCF_000517525.1 Limulus polyphemus | reverse complement strand
AAACTTCTCTGTTCTGCGATCTTTGTTCACCAAACTTCCCTCTTCTGCGATCTTTGTTCGCCAAACTTCCTTCTTCGGCGATCTTTGTTCACCAAACTTCTCTCTTCGGCGATCTTTGTTCACCAAACTTCCCTCTTCTGCGACCTTTGTTCACTAAACTTCACTCTTCTACGATCTTTGTTCACCAAACTTCCCTCTTCGGCGATCTTTGTTCACCAAACTTCCCTCTTCAGCTATCCTTGTTCACT
>NW_013902914.1:0-248 GCF_000517525.1 Limulus polyphemus | reverse complement strand
CAGATATGTTGTAAATAGATGAGTTAATTAACACAGTGGCTGCAGGCTAAAGTGAACAGTGGGTCATAGAACGATACTAGTTATTGGGTCCTATTTAATCCACTCGGACGTAAGAAAACACATGTAGATATGTTGTAAATATATGAGTTAAATAACACATTGACTGCAGACTAATGTCAACAGTGGGTCATAGAACGATACTAGCTATTGGGTCCTATTTAATCCAGTCAGACTTATGGAAACACATG
>NW_013902913.1:0-248 GCF_000517525.1 Limulus polyphemus | reverse complement strand
TTGTGTCTTCTTATTGACAGGACACATTATTGTTAAATATTGTGTTTTCTTACTAACAGTACACATTATCGTTAAATCTTGTGTCTTCTTATTGACAGTACACAGTATCGTTAAATCCTGTCTTTTTATTGACAGTACACAGTATTGTTATATCTTGTGTCTTCTTATTGACAGTACACAGTATCGTTAAATCTTGTGTTTTCTTATTGACAGTACACAGTATCGTTAAATCTTGTGTCTTCTTATTG
>NW_013902912.1:0-248 GCF_000517525.1 Limulus polyphemus | reverse complement strand
CTAATAAATATATTAAACTATAATGAAACGCTGAGGGTATACATGTGCTAATAAATATATTAAACTGTAATGAAACACTGAGGGTATACATGTGCTAATAAATATATCAAACTGTTATGAAACACTGAGGGTATACATGTGCTAATAAATATATTAAACTGTAATGAAACACTGAGGGTATACACGTGCTAATAAATATATTAAACTGTAATGAAACGCTGAGGGTATACATGTGCTAATAAATATAT
>NW_013902911.1:0-248 GCF_000517525.1 Limulus polyphemus | reverse complement strand
CCAGGTCGTCACTTTCTCATCTGCTGTTTCCCATCTCCAGACAAGAATACCATCTTCAAGCTTCAACTGGTCCCATTGTGCCCAATAGTTCTTTGTCACAGGGCTTAACCCGATACTTGCCGTGGCCATTTTGTCTTATTGTGAGGGCAAAATCATTTGTGAATTGAAAAAATGATAGAGAACTTATCTTTTATTGGATTTCAGATTTTATTTTTGTAAATAGTAGCATAACATTCAATTATTTGTAC
>NW_013902910.1:0-246 GCF_000517525.1 Limulus polyphemus | reverse complement strand
AAATTAATTGATTTGTACATGGATGACAAATTAACTGATTTGTACATGGATGACAAATTAACTGATTTGTACATGGATGATAAGTTAATTGATTTGTACATGGATGATAAGTTAATTGATTTGTACATGGATGACAAATTAATTGATTTGTACATGGATGATAAATTAATTGATTTGTACATGGATGATAAATTAATTGATTTGTACATGGATGACAAATTAACTGATTTGTACATGGATGATAAA
>NW_013902909.1:0-489 GCF_000517525.1 Limulus polyphemus | reverse complement strand
ATACCTACTACAGTGATATTGTTATACCTACTACAGTAGTATTGTTATACCTACTACAGTTGTATTGTTATACCTACTACAGTAGTATTGTTATACTTACTACAGTGGTGTTGTTATACCTACTACAGTAGTATTGTTATAACTACTACAATAGTATTGTTATACCTACTATAGTAGTATTGTTATACCTACTACAGTTGTATTGTTATACCTACTACAGTAGTATTGTTATACCTACTACAGTAGTATTGTTATACCTACTACAGTAGTGTTGTTATACTTACTACAGTGGTGTTGTTATACCTACTACAATGATATTGTTATACCTACTATAGTAGTATTGTTATACCTACTACAGTTGTATTGTTATACCTACTACAGTAGTATTGTTATACCTACTACAGTAGTATTGTTATACTTACTACAGTGGTGTTGTTATACCTACTACAGTAGTATTGTTATAACTACTACAATAGTATTGTTATACCT
>NW_013902908.1:0-248 GCF_000517525.1 Limulus polyphemus | reverse complement strand
GTCATCCTCGTCATCAAATTTGATGTTAGAGTCATTTGTTGTTTCACTTGTCTCGTGTTTCATCTGTATGTTGGTGATATTGGGTCACCTTTTTTTTTTCACTTGTCTCATGTTTTAATTATATGTTGCCGATGTTAGGGTCACCTTTTGTTTCACTTGTCTCATCTTTTATCTATGTGTTGGCGATATTTGGGTCACTTTTTTTTTCACTTGTCTCATGTTTTAATTATATGTTGCCGATGTTAGGG
>NW_013902907.1:0-248 GCF_000517525.1 Limulus polyphemus | reverse complement strand
AAAAGGGGACCCAAGCATAAGGGACATGCTCCAATGAAGTTATATCAAGTTGGTGCACCAATGGAAAGAGTAGCCATTGACATTGCTTGTCCTTTGCTCCAAACTCGTGCTGGAAACAGGTACATTTGTGTGGTGATGGATTATTTCACCAAGTGGTCTGAGGCATATGCAATACCAAATCAGGAAGCTACAACTGTAGCTTCGGCTATTAATGATTTCTTCTTCAGATTTGGTATGCCATACGAACA
>NW_013902906.1:0-248 GCF_000517525.1 Limulus polyphemus | reverse complement strand
AATCATTGTTTGCAATAACTATTTGTAATAATTGTTATTGTCAATTGTACTGTTGTGTGTATATTAAAGCGTATTTGTGTTAAAAAAGAAAAACTGTGTATCAATCTTGTTGACAAATATCATAAACTGACTATATCTCGGCTTTTACTTAACTAATAAATCCAAAGTACAATTTAACAATTAAAGTTAAAGTATCATTTAACTCAACGTCAGACCATTTGAAATTGTTTGTTTTTGAATTTCGCGCT
>NW_013902905.1:0-290 GCF_000517525.1 Limulus polyphemus | reverse complement strand
CAAACACGTAACCTTAACTAGTTTATACATAACAGTGCCGTATCAACATTCAGCTGAACAAACACGTAACCTTAGATACGGCATTGTTATGTATAAACTAGTAACATTCAGCTGAACAAACATGTAACCTTAGATACGGCACTGTTATGTA
The DNA here is from genome assembly GCF_000517525.1 of Limulus polyphemus. NCBI lineage: Eukaryota > Metazoa > Arthropoda > Merostomata > Xiphosura > Limulidae > Limulus > Limulus polyphemus. The sequence continues at coordinate 139 of NW_013902905.1, read as the reverse complement.
TAAACTAGTAACATTAAGCTGAACAAACACGTAACCTTAGATACGGCACTATTATGTATAAACTAGTAACATTCAGCTGAACAAATACGTAACCTTAGATACGGCACTGTTATGTATAAACTAGTAACATTCAGATAAA
>NW_013902904.1:0-248 GCF_000517525.1 Limulus polyphemus | reverse complement strand
AGCTACTATCCAAGCTGAATGAATTGTAAAGTAACACAAGCTACTATCCAAGCTGAATGAATTGTAAGGTAACACTAGCTACTATTCAAGCTGAATGAATTGTAAGGTAATACTAGTTACTATCTAACCTGAATGAATTGTAAGGTAATACTAGCTACTATCCAAGCTGAATGAATCGTAAAGTAACACCAGCTACTATCCCATCTGGATGAATTGTAAGGTAACACTAGCTACTATCCAAGCTGAAT
>NW_013902903.1:0-501 GCF_000517525.1 Limulus polyphemus | reverse complement strand
GGAAATAAAATGTGTAAGGATATAAAAGTTTGTTTGAAAATTAGCATGTTTGCTGATGATGGTTGAAAATTCTGTAGGCTACCATAAGTTATTGTTGCAATTACATCTATAAAGTTGTAATTTTTTGAGACATTTCTCTAAGTTGTAGTCTTCATCTGAAATCTAGTGTTAGTTATTGATATTATGTAATTAATGATGAGAATAATTTTGCACTACTCTGTGATCTGGATTATGGAAAGTATATTCAGGGTATAATGTGTTACGTCTCCGTTTGTTAATTGATTTTCCATAACTTCGTTCCGACGAAACTTAAGCGACACAAGTTCTTTGCTTAATAAAACTGGTTTATTCTTTCCGAATACAACTTTACCGATACACTTATTCTCAACAGTTGCGTTATAACAAACTATAATAACGAACGAACGTTAACTGCAACAATACGTCTCTCTCTGACTGCAGTTCAATTACTCACTATCCATCTACACATTACATTCCCCTCTT
>NW_013902902.1:0-248 GCF_000517525.1 Limulus polyphemus | reverse complement strand
AGTACACATTATTGTTAAATCTTGTGTTTTCCAACTGACAGTACACATTATCGTTGAATATTGTGTCTTCTTATTGACAGTACACAGTATCGTTAAATCTTGTGTCTTCTTATTGACAGCACACAGTATCGTTAAATCTTGTGCCTTCTTTTTGACAGTACATAGTATTGTTAAATCTTGTGCCATCTTATTGACAGTACACAGTATCGTTAAATCTTGTGTCTTCTTATTGACAGTACACAGTATCG
>NW_013902901.1:0-528 GCF_000517525.1 Limulus polyphemus | reverse complement strand
TTTTCTGGATTTTACAATATGAATGTGGGTGGTGCTTATTATAGTAATTGCCATTTTATGTAGAGGTTGTATTTAGTACTGGCCAATAGGGCTTTTCTATAAGCGTTACCTGATGATAACCTGATGATTACCTGATGATAACAAAACCTTGTCGAAACGTTGTACATTTGCTGTTATATTAAAGTTTTTCTTCATTACCCATTCAAGCCGTCTCCAGCCATTAAAAGTCTTTACATATATTAGACTTAATTTCAGTTCAAAGTCCAAAAATCACAAACTCATATTCTTTTGAATTTAAATTTGTAGTTTTAAGCTCAGTAATTTAGCATACTTTTATATTTAGTTCATAATAATAATAATAATAATATGATTCAGTATTTAGAATGAAAAACTTGTGTGATTTGTACGTAATACTATTAGTACCACAAAAGAATTTTATATTTTTCCTTCTTACAATCTTTGCTTTGTAGTAAGACCCACACTTCTGTTGTTGTTGCATTAGAATTAAAATAATTAGAATTATAAAAA
>NW_013902900.1:0-248 GCF_000517525.1 Limulus polyphemus | reverse complement strand
CCATTGTTAATCACCTAAAGTACCCCAATGTAGTACATAATCAAGATAACCTACACAGTTGACGTATGTGGAAAACATAGGAAAACACACATGGGAAAATCGTTTACCCAAGTTAATCACCTAAAGTACTCCAATGCAGTACATAATCAAGATAATCTACACAGTTGACGTATTTGGAAAACATAGGGAAACACACATGGGAAAATCGTTTACCCAAGTTAATCACCTGAAGTACTCCAACGCAGTAC
>NW_013902899.1:0-248 GCF_000517525.1 Limulus polyphemus | reverse complement strand
ATATCTCTGTTTAACAATAAAACACCAGCTTCAAGTGAACAAATATATCATTCATATCTCTGTTTAACAATAAAACACCAGCTTCAAGTGAACAAATATATCATTCATATCTCTGTTTAACAATAAAACACCAGCTTCAAGTGAACAAATATATCATTGATATCTCTGTTTAACAATAAAACACCAGTTTCATCAAGTTAACAAATATATCATTCATATCTCTGTTTAACAATAAAACACCAGTTTCA
>NW_013902898.1:0-251 GCF_000517525.1 Limulus polyphemus | reverse complement strand
TGTACTGTCAATAAGAAGACACAAGATTTAACGATACTGTGTACTGTACAATAAGAAGACACAAGATTTAACGATAATGTGTACTGTCAGTAAGAAAACATAAGATTTAACAATAATGTGTCCTGTCAATAAGAAGACACAAGATTTAACGATACTGTGTACTTTCAATAAGAAGACACAAGATTTAAACAATACTCTGTACTGTCAATAAGAAGACACAAGATTTAACGATACTGTGTACTTTCAATAAG
>NW_013902897.1:0-670 GCF_000517525.1 Limulus polyphemus | reverse complement strand
AGTGTAATGGTTTAGTGATAGGTGAAGATAAAGTTAGCACATACCACAGTGTAATGGTTTAGTGATACGTGGAAGATAAAGTTAGCAATTACACTATGATATGTGGTTTAGTGATAGGTGAAGATAAAGTTAGCACATACCACAGTGTAATGGTTTAGTGATACGTGGAAGATAAAGTTAGCACATACCACAGTGTAATAGTTTAGTGATACGTGGAAGATAAAGTTAGTACATATCATAGTGTAATGGTTTAGTAATACGTGGAAGATAAAGTTAGCACGTATCATCACTAAACCATTACACTGTGGTATGTGCTAACTTCATCTTCCACGTATCGCTAAACCATTACACTGTGATATGTGCTAACTTTATCTTCCACGTATCACTAAACCATTACACTGCTAACTTTATCTTCCACGTATACATATTACAGTGTAATGGTTTAGTGATACGTGAAGATAAAGTTAGCACATACCACAGTGTAATGGTTTAGTTATACGTGGAAGATAAAGTTAGCACATATTACAGTGTAATGGTTTAGTGATACGTGGAAGATGAAGTTAGTACATATTACAGTGTAATGGTTTAGTGATACGTGGAAGATGAAGTTAGTACATATCACAGTGTAATGGTTTAGTGATACGTGGAAGATAAAGTTAGCACATACCAT
>NW_013902896.1:0-249 GCF_000517525.1 Limulus polyphemus | reverse complement strand
CTAAGTATGTATTGCATTATTGAGATACCATAAGACACAAATATTGGATACACTTTCTTTACGTGGACTATTTATACTTCCAATCATGAAAGTAGTCCCATCCTTCCATAACTTTAAACATAGTTTAAGGTTTTTTTTTGTGTTTTAGTTGAATTAGAGTTACTCATAAAGTGTGTAGGCATACTAACGTCCTTGGGTGTTTATTGTTATGAAAAATAGGGCATTTTGAAAATTTAAAAGTGTACTTTC
>NW_013902895.1:0-248 GCF_000517525.1 Limulus polyphemus | reverse complement strand
ACATGTAATAATGTGTTAATAACAATTCTACACACAATAACCTGATCTGTTGATGGGGTAATGTGTTAATAACAACTCTACAAACAACAACCTTATCTGTACATGTAATAATGTGTTAATAACAACTCTACACACAATAACCTTATCTGTAAATGTAGTAATGTGTTAATAACAATTCTACAAACAATAACCTGATCTGTAAATGTAGTAATGTGTTAATAACAATTCTACACACAATAACCTTATCT
>NW_013902894.1:0-248 GCF_000517525.1 Limulus polyphemus | reverse complement strand
GTGACGATTGGGTATAATGATGTAACGTTAGATTGGGTATAATGATGTTAATCTACTGATGCTATGTTAGATTGGGTATACTGATGTTAATCTACTGATGTTACGTTAGATTGGGTATAATGATGTTAATCTACTGATGTTACGTTAGATTGGGTATAATGATGTTAATCTACTGATGTTATGTTAGATTGGGTATAATGATGTTAATCTACTGATGCTATGTTAGATTGGGTATATTGATGTTAATC
>NW_013902893.1:0-246 GCF_000517525.1 Limulus polyphemus | reverse complement strand
GTCTCCATTGTTCTGTATAAAAACTATTGATTATTTGTCTAGCTTAACATTACATGTCTCCATTGTTCTGTATAAAAACCATTGATTATTTGTCTAGCCTAACACTACATGTCTCCATTGTTCTGTATAAAAACCATTGATTATTTGTCTAGCCTAACTACACATGTCTCCATTGTTCTGTATAAAAAACCATTGATTATTTGTCTAGCCTAACACTACATGTTCTCCATTGTTCTGTATAAAAAC
>NW_013902892.1:0-249 GCF_000517525.1 Limulus polyphemus | reverse complement strand
ACAATGTTTTAACAGTAATGAACGGTGTTTATAACGTTAATGAACTATATTTTTAACAATAAAGAACAATGTTTTAACGTTAATGAACTATATTTTTAACAATAAAGAACAATGTTTTTAACAACAATGAACAGTATTTTAACAATAATGAACAATGTTTTAACAGTAATGAACGGTGTTTATAACGTTAATGAACTATATTTTTAACAATAAAGAACAATTGGGTTTTATGTTCTTCATCTATCAGCG
>NW_013902891.1:0-247 GCF_000517525.1 Limulus polyphemus | reverse complement strand
AACGTTCTTTCGTCTGCTACCGCGTTTAACTTGTTCCCATAATATAAGAGGGAAACTAAAGTTAGGGTCATCCCTCTCAAAAGTACGGGGTACGGTCTCCGCCTCAGATACGCGGAAAGCCTCGGCATTGAACGCCAATTACCGGTCGAGGTATCGCCGACGGAAGCTTGGCCGCGTTCAAGGAAGCGTTCCGCAGAGTCGTAGGGTACCGCCGTCGAGATCGGGTCCGTGGAAAATTCTCCGATAG
>NW_013902890.1:0-243 GCF_000517525.1 Limulus polyphemus | reverse complement strand
CTTCTTATTGACAAGTACACAGTATCGTTAAATCTTGAGTCTTCTTATTGTACAGTACACAGTATCGTAAAATCTTGTGTCTTCTTATTGACAGGACACATTATTGTTAAATCTTGTGTTTTTTTACTTGACAGTACACAGTATAGTTAAATCATGTGTCTTCTTATTGACAGTACACATTATCGTTAAATCTTGTGTCTTCTTATTGACAGTACACAGTATCGTTAAATCTTGTGTCTTCTT
>NW_013902889.1:0-245 GCF_000517525.1 Limulus polyphemus | reverse complement strand
TCTTAACATTAAAAATACTTTTGTGCATCAGAAAATGTTGAACTTTCTTATTATTTGTTTCTCCATCTATTGAGAGATAGCTGAACTTCCAAGTATTTTTCTCCATCTGTTGAGAGATAATTAAACTTCCAAGTATTTTTCTTAATTTTTCTCCATCTATTGAGAGATAACTAAACTTCCAAGTATTCTTCTAAATTTTTCTCTATCTATTGAGAGATAACTGAACTTCCAGTATTTTTTCTCCG
>NW_013902888.1:0-247 GCF_000517525.1 Limulus polyphemus | reverse complement strand
CACAAGATATAACAATACTATGTACTGTCAATAAGAAGACACACGTATTTTACGATACTGTGTACTGTCAGTAAGAAACACAAGATTTAACGATACTGTGTACTGTCAATAAGAAGACACAATATTCAACGATAATGTGTACTGTCAGTAAAGAAACACACGTATTAACAATACTGTGTACTATCAAATAAATGACACAAGTATTTAACGATACTGTGTACTGTACAAAAAAGCACAAGATTTTAAC
>NW_013902887.1:0-247 GCF_000517525.1 Limulus polyphemus | reverse complement strand
TTCTAACTATATTTTGTCGACTGTTATAACGGTCTTTTAGTCTTCCTTCCACTAGATTTTGTTGACATTGATATGGGTCGTTTTAGTCAGTTTTCCACTATATTTTGTCGTATGTTATAACGGTCTTTTAGTCTTCCTTCCTCCAGATTTTGTTGATATTGATAAGGTTCCTTTTAGTCCGTTTTCCACAAGATTTTTTTGACTTTGAAAATGTGTTTTTAGTTTTCGTCCACTCGATTTTGTCGAC
>NW_013902886.1:0-248 GCF_000517525.1 Limulus polyphemus | reverse complement strand
ATATCTTAGTTGATGACAGAAGTACAAGTTCCATTCTGGTGACAGTCACAAGTACAGATATCTGTACCTTGTACGGAACTCTCCCACACATGTTGTTACTTTTGTCATTTGATTTGCACATCCTTAATTATCATTGTTTCTTCAGTCTACATATTAGTGTGTTATATCTTAGTTGATGACAGAAGTACAAGTTCCATTCTGGTGACAGTCACCAGTACAGATATCTGTACCTTGTATGGAACTCTCCT
>NW_013902885.1:0-248 GCF_000517525.1 Limulus polyphemus | reverse complement strand
AATTCTAGAGCAGCTACCAGTGCTCTATAGTTGTGCCTGTGTTCTTCTGACAACTGTTTAAGTATTTCCAGTGGTTGTCCCTTCAAGCTCGTTGCCAGGTACACTGCCTTCTGCTGCTCTGTCCATCCATTCATTTCTTCCAGGAGCTCAAATTGTGCTCTATATGCTTCCCATGGTGCCTTCCTATCGAATTCCTGTGGCTTCCTTCGTACTAGATCACCCCTTTTGCTTACACTCATATCTGGAAT
>NW_013902884.1:0-248 GCF_000517525.1 Limulus polyphemus | reverse complement strand
AAATTCCTATGGCTTCCTTCGTACTGGATCACTCCTAGTACTGACATTCATATCTGGGATATGACTTCTAATGGGACTGAATATGTCTGCATTAGGGTTTAGCTGCAGGCTCTGTAAGGGGCTCGCCATTGTCTGGGGCTGATTAAGTCGATGGTCAATGTATCCTCCTTGTATAAAAGACAATAGATCGTAAATACATCAATCGAAAGGGTTTGACCTCTTGAGTCTAACACTGTAATTAAATCTTA
>NW_013902883.1:0-248 GCF_000517525.1 Limulus polyphemus | reverse complement strand
CACAACAAATAAGTCAGTTTCGGGAACCAGATAGGTGTAAAATGCCAAGCACACATAGTGTCTACGTGATATGAAAGTTGGATGGCCAAAAGTGCAACTTTGTCATAGATTCTGCATCCAAGCAAACCCTTGTGAGTATCAGGGTGTTAGATCATGAAGGAGTACCAGAAGTAATACAGAAGCTTTATGGTGTAACAGGACATTATGCAAGGTTGTGGGGACCAGTGTGGGTAACTATTGAGCTCACA
>NW_013902882.1:0-248 GCF_000517525.1 Limulus polyphemus | reverse complement strand
ACCGATGAAGTTGGGTAATGTTTTCGTAAAAGTACTAATGTCCGATGTGAATCCACTGAAGTTAAATGGTTTGTAATTTTCGAAATTTATAAATATTCCTGGTCAAATATCTTATGTTTCCTGATTAATAATCGTTATGACAATAACACTTATAGCTTCCGAACTTTATAGTATACCAACTATACCAAACCAACAATAGATACTGTTTTTAGGCGCGTCGCGTTGGTTATACTTATAGACATGTGGAG
>NW_013902881.1:0-248 GCF_000517525.1 Limulus polyphemus | reverse complement strand
TACTTTCAAGATGGGGGTTGGTGGGCGTCGCTCAACACCAACCACTACTGGTCTCCTTGAGGTTGACTTGTTGGTAATATTCCTCCTACACTGGCTCCTCAAATGTCCGTGCTTCCCACAGTTCCAACAACCTTTTTGGATACCAGCGTTTCCTGCTGTGACACCTCCCCTGTGTTGAAGTTTCCAGCATTGAGCTCTCTTGTGCCCAGGTTTATTACAGTGCCAGCAAAGTCCCTCAAACCTCTCTG
>NW_013902880.1:0-249 GCF_000517525.1 Limulus polyphemus | reverse complement strand
AAAAAATTTGTTTTTCCTCGTATTTCAATGCAAAGATGCCCTTGATGTAAGAATTTCAAAATGCAGATCCTTTCATCAAAATTCCCAATAGTAATTTCATAATCTGTTAACAAATTTCTCCTATCTTCGATTTTACTGTTGTTGTTTTTTTGAGTTATATTGTAAACAAAGAAGAGCTTTAAAAATACGATTATTTAAACTAAAATACCACCAATCTAATTACCCTACTGTACTTCTTCTTATAAAAAA
>NW_013902879.1:0-337 GCF_000517525.1 Limulus polyphemus | reverse complement strand
AATAAAAAGACACAAGATTTATAAATACTGTGTACTATCAAGAAGAACACAAACGATTTAACGATACTGTGTACTGTCAATAAGAAGACACAATATTCAACGATAATGTGTACTGTCAATAAGAAGACACAAGATTTAACGTTTCTGTGTACTGTCAATAATAAGACACAGTATTCAACGATAATGTGTACTGTCAGTAAGAAAACACAAGATTTAACAATAGTGTGTCCTGTCAATAAGGAGACACAAGATTTAACGATACTGTGTTCTCTCAATAAGAAGAAAAAGATTTATAAATACTGTGCACTATCAATAAGAACACAAAAGATTTAACGAT
>NW_013902878.1:0-247 GCF_000517525.1 Limulus polyphemus | reverse complement strand
TGCATACTTGCGTATTTACATGCAAAATTCTAGCCTTCTATTATCATTTTTGCGACTTTTGTGGTCGTTTATGTTACTCTTTATTGTTTTTCTGAAAGCGTATGTGTACTGCAGTGAAGCTTTTTGTTACTGATTGTTTTTCGATTTCTTGTTACCAGAGGGTCCTAAATTGATGATTCTTCACCAAATTTGGTATGTAGGTACACTTTAATGTTGCGTAGTAATATGCAGAGTTTTACCTTCCTAC
>NW_013902877.1:0-248 GCF_000517525.1 Limulus polyphemus | reverse complement strand
TTGAGGACATCGGGTGGCACAGTTGGGTAGGCCTTGTGTGCCATACTTCCAAGTCCTGTGCCAGCTCTTGCAGGCTCTCCCCTTTAGAATGGACTCTAGTCCTAAAGCCTGCCCTGTAGATTTCGTACTGATTTTGAGTTCTATACTTAAGTTCTAGAACAGTTACCAGTGCTCTATAGTTGTGCCTGTCGTCTGCTGACAACTGTCCAAGTATTTTCAATGGTTGTTCCTTCAGGCTCGATGCCATG
>NW_013902876.1:0-269 GCF_000517525.1 Limulus polyphemus | reverse complement strand
CGTTTTGAATAATACATTTCGTTTTTCAACCTTTCTTTCAAATTCCTGTAACATTCTTCTTGGTCTTCTTTTTTTCCCCATCCTTTACTTCTTGATCCTTTTTTGAATTTTCTGTATTGTTTTTCTTCTTTTTTTCCCCATCCTTTATGTCTTGATCCTTTTTTGAATTTTCTGTCTTGTTTTTCTAGCTTCAGGTCTTGATAATATCATCACATCAAATAATGCTTCCTCCCACTCTTTGACTACTTGGTTGTTTTACTTTTACCTAA
>NW_013902875.1:0-244 GCF_000517525.1 Limulus polyphemus | reverse complement strand
ACACACACACCAGTGTGTTTGGTAAATAAGGCGTGTTTGATAATTCGAGTTGGTTGTTAATATTAATTGTGATTTGAAAGTAAAACGATCGTGGGCGCGAAAACCACAGCAAACCAATGAAAGTGTGTTGTTTTCCAAGATAATGTTTTTATTGTTTAATTAGCAGTTGGAAAACGTGAGAAAAATACACATATTAAATCACAGGTGTAAAATGATACATTGATTGCACTTTTGAATGAGAATT
>NW_013902874.1:0-248 GCF_000517525.1 Limulus polyphemus | reverse complement strand
ACAATTCATTCAGCTTGGATAGTAGCTAGTATTACCTTACAATTCATTCAGCTTGAATAGTAGCTAGTGTTACCTTACAATTCATCCAGCTTAGATAGTAGCTAGTGTTACATTACAATTCATTCAGCTTGGATAGTAGCTACTGTTACATTACAATTCATTTGAGTTAGGTAGTAACCACTATTACCTTACAATTCATTGAGCTTGGATAGTAGCTAGTGTTACCTTACAATTCATCCAGCTTGGAT
>NW_013902873.1:0-348 GCF_000517525.1 Limulus polyphemus | reverse complement strand
GAAGATTTTATTAAATCGTTCATTAAATGCTATATATACGGTTTTACCTACGTTATCTTATTTAAAATGTGAAAAGTGTTTGGTAGTATCACGTCTCGAACATTATAAGACAATCGATTATAGTATTCGATTACGAGTAGCCATTTTGATTGGCGGTTGCCACCGACTATTTGCCTATCTCTAGAGTTTGTTCTCCAAAATTAGGGAAGACCATTTCTATCGTGTGAACAAAGTGAAAAAAAAGTAAACAAATATTAACAAGAGATACACTGTTATCGTTTAAACCAAGTTGTTCTGATTCTAACAAAAGTAAAGCATCATTCAGAATGGACTCGTGCTGCCAAACTC
>NW_013902872.1:0-265 GCF_000517525.1 Limulus polyphemus | reverse complement strand
GATACTGTGTACTGTCCATTAAAAAGACACAAGATTTAACATTACTGTGTACTATCAATAAGAAGACACAAGATTTAACAATACTGTGTACTGTCAATAAGAAGACACAAGATTTAACAACACTGTGTACTGTCAATAAAAAGACACAAGTTTAACGATACTGTGTACTATCAATAATAAGACACAAGATTTAACAATACTGTGTACTGTCAATAAGAAGACACAAGATTTATAAATACTGGGTACTATCAATAAGAATGCACAA
>NW_013902871.1:0-248 GCF_000517525.1 Limulus polyphemus | reverse complement strand
CGAAGGAACAGGATATTTCTAGAAAACGTGGCGTGACACTAGTCACGTGACCTCGCTGACGCAACAATATGTATTTAGGACTAACCTAAATTTCCCAAGCTGCCCGAATCTCTTGAGATATTGTCAGGTCAAAACTTCGTTAACAGCAGTGGCACCCGACGTATGAAACAATGCATTCTAATCTTTAAAAGTATGTTGATTTTCAGTTTTGCTCTACGTGCATAGCTTGCTCTATCGGAAGTTAATAC
>NW_013902870.1:0-306 GCF_000517525.1 Limulus polyphemus | reverse complement strand
AACATGAGTACAGTATCCTCTTCCTTCTTGTGGTTTATCCTACATGAGTACAGTATCCTCCTCTTCTTGTGGTTTATCCTACATGAGTACAGTATCTCTCTTCTTGTGGTTTGTCTACATGAGTACAGTATCCTTTCTTGTTGTGGTTTGTCATACATGAGTACAGTATCCTTTCTTGTTGTGATTTGTCATACATGAGTACAGTATCCTTTCTTGTTGTGGTTTGTCCTACATGAGTACAGTATCATTTCTTGTTGTTGTTTGTCATACATGAGTACAGTATCCTCTTTTCTTGTTGTTTGTCAT
>NW_013902869.1:0-248 GCF_000517525.1 Limulus polyphemus | reverse complement strand
TTTCCTTTCTTGTTCCAGTTGCCACTGCTGTAGTCTCTCTTCTTGTTTCTTTTCTCGTTCTTCTTGTTTATTTTCTTTTTCCTCTAACAACTGTTGTAATTTCTCTTCTTGTTTCTGTATTGCTGCCATCAAATCTGCTAAGCTGTAGTTTGATTTTCCGCCTCTCGTTTCCATTTTTCTTCTCTTTTTTTTTCTATCCCACTCTCAGACACCAATTTGTTACGTCTCCGTTTGTTAATTAATTTTCT
>NW_013902868.1:0-350 GCF_000517525.1 Limulus polyphemus | reverse complement strand
TGTTAATGTGTATAAGGTATTGATGTGTATAAGGTGTTAATGTGTATAAGGTGTTAATGTGTATAAGGTGTTGATGTGTATAAGGTCTTGATGTGTATAAGGTGTTAATGTGTATAAGGTGTTGATGTGTATAAGGTCTTGATGTGTATAAGGTGTTAATGTGTATAAGATCTTGATGTGTATAAGGTGTTAATGTGTATAAGGTGTTAATGTGTATAAGGTATTGATGTGTATAAGGTGTTAATGTGTATAAGGTATTGATGTGTATAAGGTGTTAATGTGTATAAGGTGTTAATGTGTATAAGGTCTTGATGTGTATAAGGTATTGATGTGTATAAGGTGTTAATGTG
>NW_013902867.1:0-245 GCF_000517525.1 Limulus polyphemus | reverse complement strand
TAACGATACTGTGTACTTTCAATAATAAGACACAAGATTTAACGATATTGTGTACTGTCAATAAGAAGACACAAGATTTAACAATACTGTGTACTGTCAATAAGAAGACACAAGATTTAACGATACTGTGTACTGTCAATAAGAAGACACAAGTTTTAACAATACTGTGTACTTTCAATAAGAAGACACAAGATTTAACGGTACTGTGTACTGTCAATAAGAAGACACAAGATTTAACAACACTG
>NW_013902866.1:0-271 GCF_000517525.1 Limulus polyphemus | reverse complement strand
TGGTGAGACAGCAAGGATCACTTACAGGTACTAATGTAGTCTGAAAAGACAGAAAGGATCACTACAGGTGCTAATGTAGTCTGATGAAACAGAAAGGATCACTACAGGTACTAATGTAGTCTGAAAAGACAGAAAGGATCACTATAGGTACTAATGTAGTCTGGTGAGACAGCAAGGATCACTACAGGTACTAATGTAGTCTGGTGAGACAGCAAGGATCACTACAGGTACTAATGTAGTCTGGTGAGACAGCAAGGATCACTACAGGTAC
>NW_013902865.1:0-586 GCF_000517525.1 Limulus polyphemus | reverse complement strand
TTGGAAGATGAATTTATATAGTTACTTGATATTAGTTGTTACATATTATAAAGAATTATGTACGTTTTTACAGGGCGCATACTTGTCTATTTACCTCATTCAGTTTACTCTCGAAGAAGAAACGTCCAGCTTTTGAAAGGGCTCTTGTTATAGAGTATCGAATTTTTGTGATTTCAAGTTTTTGTAATAAAGAAGGTTTCATATAGTATTTAACCTATTCACGAGCATAAAATTAGTGCATCATTAATATGTAACTTTCACACTTTTTTTTTAATTTCAAAAGTCACAAACAATGGGTTTTTGTAATATAGGCGGTTTCATAGTGCATTTAAATCTAGACACCAACATAGAATTAGTGCATCAATAATATGTAAATATTGTAAATTTTTTTGAAATTTCAAAAGTCACAAACATTGAGTTTTTGTAATATAGGCCGTTTAAATCTAGACACGAACATAGAATTAGTGCATCAATAATATGTAAATATTGTACGTTTTCTTGAAATTTCAATAAGTCACAAACAATGGGTTTTTGTAATATAGGCGGTTTCATAGTGCATTTAAATCTAGACACCACCATAGAATTC
>NW_013902864.1:0-248 GCF_000517525.1 Limulus polyphemus | reverse complement strand
AATTTTTCTTTCAATGTCTTCTGGCCCTTTTTTGTTAAATCATGTGGTGGAGCAGTTATAGTAGCAAAGTCCTTCACAAACTTCTGGCAATAGGTACAAAGTCCCAAGAAACTTCTTAACTCTCCCACATTGTCTGGTGTTGGCCAATCATGCTCTGCTTTCACCTTGTCAGGATCAGTTCGCACACCATGCTCACTAACAATGTGACCCAAGTAAAGCACATCTTTCTGGAACAAGTGGCATTTTTT
>NW_013902863.1:0-248 GCF_000517525.1 Limulus polyphemus | reverse complement strand
CCCTTCTGAAAGTCGGAATAGGGTAACTGTCAAGACTCAAAATGCAGATCAGTTTACTTCTCAATAAAATTTTAAACTGTAAATGTAAAACACAAGCTTTTCTTTTTGGCATAATGGATATGAAAACAAAGCAAAATACAGGATCATAACACTAATCTACAACTTACGGTAAACATTATTCCCTCCTTAGCTTGAAGAAGTTATATCAGAGATAAATGTACAAGGCTTAAAGTTAGAATGAGATTATA
>NW_013902862.1:0-248 GCF_000517525.1 Limulus polyphemus | reverse complement strand
GAAACACATGTTCATCACATTGTCTTGTTTTACCTGTGGCGGGGACAGTTTTAGGATGATTATGAAAGAAACACATGTTCACCACATTGTTTTGTTCTACCTGTGGCGGGGACAGTTTTAGGATGATTATGAAAGAAACACATATTCACCACATTGTTTTGTTCTACCTGTGGCGGGGACAGTTTTAGGATGATTATGAAAGAAACACATGTTCATCACATTGTCTTGTTTTACCTGTGGCGGGGACT
>NW_013902861.1:0-248 GCF_000517525.1 Limulus polyphemus | reverse complement strand
CCGACTCCCAGGAGGCGGCTTTTTGTAAGGTGGCTTAATAGACATGATGATGTTTTGTAACAATAGATCTATTGACTTCATCTAGGCCTAGCTACATTTATTATTTAGAATTATGTCATCTTACACAGCCATGACACTGTCATGACTGTCAGCAGTGCTTTTTTTGTTGTCTTGTGGCCATGTATGCTAACCTAATGCGTATTCAGTGGAAAATTTTGATAAGATTTTGCATTGACATCACTATCACT
>NW_013902860.1:0-398 GCF_000517525.1 Limulus polyphemus | reverse complement strand
GGCATGGTTTACAGACATATACTGAAAATAGTCAACTATTTTAAACCAGTATATGTCTGTAAACCATGCCAAGCATTTATATATAAAATAGTCAACTATTCATAAGTTAAACCAGTATATGTCTGTAAACCATGCCAAGCTGTTATATATCTTATGAATAGTTGACTATTTTATATATAACAGCTTGGCATGGTTTACAGACATATACTGGTTTAACTTATGAATAGTTGACTATTCTTCTTTATTTTATATATAACAGCTTGGCATGGTTTACAGACATATACTGGTTTAACTTATGAATAGTTGACTATTCTTCTTCATTTTGTATATAACAACTTGGCATGGTTTACAGACACATACTGGTTTAACTTATGAATAGTTGACTATTTTATATATAA
>NW_013902859.1:0-556 GCF_000517525.1 Limulus polyphemus | reverse complement strand
GATATGTTGTAAATATATGAGTTAATTAACACATTGACTGCAAACTGAAGTCAAGAGAGGGTCATAGAACGATACTAGCTATTGGGTCCTATTTAGTCCACTTGGACTTAAGGAAACACATGTAATGTTAATTAACTCATATATTTACAACATATCTATATGTGTTTTTTTAAGTCCGAGTGGATTAAATAGGTCGCAATAACTAGTATCTTTCAATGACCCACTGTTGACTATAGTCAGCAGCCAATGTCTTAATTAACTCATATATTTACAAAATATATTATAGAACGATACTAGCTATTGGGTCCTATTTAATCCACTCGGACTTAAGGAAACACATGTAGATATGTTGTAAATATATGAGTTAATTAACACATTGTCTTCTGACTAAAGTCAACAGTGGGTCATAGAACGATATTAGCTATTGGGTCTTGTTTAATACAGTCGGATTTAAGTAAACACGTGTAGCTTATTTGTAAATATATGAGTTATTTCACACATTGGCTACAGACTAAAGTCAACAGTGGGTCATAGAAAGATTCTAGGTATTGTGACC
>NW_013902858.1:0-246 GCF_000517525.1 Limulus polyphemus | reverse complement strand
AATGTTCTTTTATCCTACTCCAAATTATCTTCTCTGACATATTGTAGTTGATTTAGGTGCTGTGACATGCAGACCAATGGATGTAGCAACACTTACTGGAATTTGGCCTTTGTTATTCCCAAACGTCATTTTATCAAAATCAATTACAAACTTCCTTGGTAGTAGATAGTCCAGTCCTAATATGCATTCATCTTCAATGTCAGCCAAGTATACTTTCTGTCTGTCCTTTATGCCCATGAGCTCAAT
>NW_013902857.1:0-408 GCF_000517525.1 Limulus polyphemus | reverse complement strand
CCTATGTGTACTCCTTCTATTGTCTATTTTGCGACTTTTGTGGTCGTTTTATGTTACTCTTTTATTGGTCTTTTCCGAAAGCGTACTGATTGTTTTCGATTTCTTGTTACCAGAGGGTCCTAAATTGATGATTCTTCACCAAATTTGGTATGTATTTACACTTTATCGTTGCGTAGTAATATGCAGAGTTTTACCTCGCTACTGTTTGTTCTAAAGGAGTTATGGAACGTTTTACCTTTTGTACCAGTACGTCGTTCCATTTGGACGGATCTTCTCGAAATTTTTTCAGTAAGGTTCTTTGCATACTTGCGTATTTACATGCAAAATTCTAGATGTGTACTGCAGTGAAGCTTTGGTACGCTTTCAGAAAGCCAATAAAAGAGTAACATAAAACGACCACAAAAGTCG
>NW_013902856.1:0-245 GCF_000517525.1 Limulus polyphemus | reverse complement strand
TGTTACGTCTCCGTGTGTTAATTAATTTTCCGTAACTTCGTTCCGACGAAACTAAGCGACGCAAGTCTTTACTTAATAAAACTGGTTTATTCTTTCCGAATATAACTCTGCGATACACTTAATCTCAATACTCGCGCTAAAACAACACTGTAACAACGAACGTCAATAATACTTCCGACTGCAGTTCAATTACTCACTATCTACACACACATTACCTTCCCGCGTCACGTTTTCCCCTCTTATAT
>NW_013902855.1:0-245 GCF_000517525.1 Limulus polyphemus | reverse complement strand
GGTCCTAGTAATCATTTCACGTGTTTAATTTTATATATATTTCAATCATATCTCGTCTAATCCACACCTGTAGTTTAGCACCGTACACATAGGTCCTAGTAATCATTTCACGTGTTTAATTTTATATATTTTTCAATCATATCTCGTCTAATCCACACCTGTAATTTAGCACCTTACACATAGGTCCTAGTAATCATTTCACGTGTTTAATTTTATATATATTTCAATCATATCTCGTCTAATCC
>NW_013902854.1:0-248 GCF_000517525.1 Limulus polyphemus | reverse complement strand
GCTATTGGCTAAAGGATAGGCGAATAATGTTTGGTATTGGCTAATGGTTATATGATTAATGGTAGATATTGGCTAAAGGTTCAATAAACAATGTTTGGTACTAACTAATGATTAGACAAACAATGTTTGTTACTAGCTAATGGTTAGATGAACAATGTTTGGTATTGGCAAATGGTTAGATGAACATTGTTTGGTATTGACTAATGGTTAGATGAACAATGTTTGGTATTGACTAATGATTAGACAAA
>NW_013902853.1:0-245 GCF_000517525.1 Limulus polyphemus | reverse complement strand
ACAGTATCGTTAAATCTTGTGTCTTCTTATTGACAGTACACAGTATCGTTAAATCTTGTGTCTTCTTTTGTACAGTACACAGTATCGTTAAATCTTGTGTCTTCTTATTGACAGTACAGAGTATCGTTAAATCTTGTGTCTTCTTTTTGTACAGTACACAGTATCGTTAAATCTTGTGTCTTCTTATTGACAGTACACAGTATTGTTAAATCTTGTGTCTTCTTATGGACAGTACACAGTATTTA
>NW_013902852.1:0-248 GCF_000517525.1 Limulus polyphemus | reverse complement strand
GTGTAAGGTGAATTAATTTAATCTAGAATAGAAACATATAACAATTTATAACTCTAGTTGTAGAAGGTGAAATAAGTCAATCGAAAATAGAAACTTATAACAATTTATAACTCTAGTTGTAGAAGGTGAATTAATTTAATCTAGAATAGAAACATCTAACAATTTATAACTCTAGTTGTAAAGTGTGAATTAATTTAATCTAGAATAGAAACATATAACAATTTATAACCCTAGTTGTAGAGGGCGAA
>NW_013902851.1:0-216 GCF_000517525.1 Limulus polyphemus | reverse complement strand
TACACAGTATTGTTAAATCTTGTGTCTTCTTATTGACAGTACACAGTATCGTTAAATCTAGTGTCTTCTTATTGACAGGACACATTATTGTTAAATCTATTGTCTTCTTATTGACAGTAGACAGTATCGTAAAATCTTGTGTCTTCTTATTGAAAGTACACAGTATCGTTAAATCTTGTGTCTTCTTATTGACAGTACACAGTATCGTTAAATCTT
>NW_013902850.1:0-248 GCF_000517525.1 Limulus polyphemus | reverse complement strand
TTGAAGATGGTATTCTTGTCTGGAGATGGGAAACTGCAGATGGGAAAGTGACGACCTGGCAAACGGTTATACTGAGAAAGTTACGGGAAGTTGTGTTGCGTCAATCCCATGATACTGTAACAGGAGGACATCTCGGAGTTAATAAAACATTGAGTCACCTACGACACAGACTTTACTGGATAGGTATGAGACAAGATGTGGAAGAATGGTGCAGAACATGCAGTACATGTTGTGCTAAAAGGGGACCC
>NW_013902849.1:0-248 GCF_000517525.1 Limulus polyphemus | reverse complement strand
TTCAAGGCCAGAAAAGGTCAGCTTTCAGAGAAGTTTGAGGGACTTTGCTGGCACTGTAACAAACCTGGGCACAAGAGAGCTCAAAGCTGGAAACTTCGACACAGGGGAGGTGTCACAGCAGGAAAGGCTGGTATCCAGAAAAGTTGTTGGAACTGTGGGAAGCACGGACATTTGAGGAGCCAGTGTAGGAAGAATATTACCAACAAGTCGGCTTCAAGGAGACCAGTAGTGGTTGAGCGACGCCCACC
>NW_013902848.1:0-248 GCF_000517525.1 Limulus polyphemus | reverse complement strand
TTATTGACAGTACACAGTATTGTTAAATCTTGTGTCTTCTTATTGACAGTACACATAATCGTTCAATCTTGTGGCTTGTTATTGATAGTACACAGTATCGTTAAATCTTATTATTGATAGTACAAAGTATCGTTAAATCATGTGTCTTCTTATTGACAGTACACAGCATTGTTAAAACTTGTGTCTTTTTATTGACAGTACACACTATCGTTAAATCTTGTTGCTTGTTAGTGATAGTACACAGTATC
>NW_013902847.1:0-248 GCF_000517525.1 Limulus polyphemus | reverse complement strand
TTAAATCTTGTGTCTACTTATTGACAGTACACAGTATATTTAAATCTTGTGTCTTCTTATTGACAGTACACATTATCGTTAAATCTTGTGTCTTCTTATTGACAATACACGAAATTGTTAAATCTTGTATCTTCTTATTGACAGTACACGGTATCGTTAAATCTTGTGTCTTATTATTGACAGGACACATTATTGTTAAATCTTGTGTTTTCTTACTGACAGTACACATTATCGACGAATATTGTCTC
>NW_013902846.1:0-248 GCF_000517525.1 Limulus polyphemus | reverse complement strand
CGGGACCAACTACGCGCGGAAAGCACTTAACGACGTGACCGTGACAACACTCCCCTGCTAACACCAAAACTCCGTACTGCTGCTAAGGAACTCAGAAACCATGACGACATCATTGTGTGATGTGCGGACAAAGCTAATATTTTAGTGATCATGGACAAACAGGAATATAAAACAAAATTGGACGCCATTCTATCGGACAATAGCAAGTTTAAGAGGATTAGAGCTGACCCGACAAAAACACTAAAAAC
>NW_013902845.1:0-248 GCF_000517525.1 Limulus polyphemus | reverse complement strand
GGAAGGCAGCTAGTCATCACCACCCACCGCCAACTCTTGGGCTACTCTTTTACCAACGAATAGTGAGATTGACAATCACATTATAACGCCCTCACGGCTGAAAGGGCGGGCATGTTTGGTGGGACGGGGATTCGAACCTGCGACCCTCAGATTGCAACTCGAGCGCCCTAACCACCTGGTCATGCCGGACCAATTACGTTTGGTCACTCAGAAATCAGTTATCTAAGATTATAAGTGATAAGAAATGT
>NW_013902844.1:0-245 GCF_000517525.1 Limulus polyphemus | reverse complement strand
GATATTTCTGTTGTAGTTATTAAAGATACTTCTGTTGTAGTTATTAAAGATACTTCTATTGTAGTTATTAAAGATACTTCTGTTGTAGTTATTAAAGATACTTCTGTTGTAGTTATTAAAGATGCTTCTGTTGTAGTTGTTAAAGATACTTCAGTTGTAGTTATTAAAGATACTTCTGTTGTAGTTATTAAAGATGCTTCTGTTGTAGTTGTTAAAGATACTTCAGTTGTAGTTATTAAAGATAC
>NW_013902843.1:0-246 GCF_000517525.1 Limulus polyphemus | reverse complement strand
GCAGTGTAAACACTTTGAAGGTATGCTGGTTTTCATTTTAATTGCATCTGTACTTAACATGCAGTTAAACACTTTGAAGGTATGCTGGTTTTAATTTTAATTGCAATCTGTACTTAGTATGCAGTGCAAACACTTTGAAGGTTTGCTGGTTTTCATTTTAATTGCAATCTGTACTTAGTATGCAGTGCAAACACTTTGAAGGTATGCTGGTTTTCATTTTAATTGCATCTGTACTTAGTATGCAGT
>NW_013902842.1:0-247 GCF_000517525.1 Limulus polyphemus | reverse complement strand
CAATTAGTGACCAAAAGCTTCCCTGCAGTACACATACGCTTTCAGAAAAGCCAATAAAAGAGTAACATAAAACGACCACAAAAGACGCAAAAATGATAATAGAAGGCTAGAATTTTGCATGTAAATTCGCAAGTATGCAACGAACGTTCTTGAAAAATTTCGAGAAGATCCGTCCAAATGGGAACGACGTACTGGTACAAAACGCAAAACCTTTCATAACTCCTTTAAAACAAACAGTAGGAAGGTA
>NW_013902841.1:0-246 GCF_000517525.1 Limulus polyphemus | reverse complement strand
CCTTCTCATCATACAACAATACCAACTTTAGGAACCATGAAAGCAATATCAACTTTAGTATCAGGATACTAGATACCATTAACTCTGATAAACTGTGTTTTGTGAATATTTTCTGGTATAATATATGAGAAATATCCAGAAGTGTACTGATAAAATGTTTAATTAAATCAAGTGAAAACATTTTATTACAAAGTTTTGTACAGTAGTATTCCTTTTTTTTTGTTAGTTTAAAATTTTAAAATAAGT
>NW_013902840.1:0-247 GCF_000517525.1 Limulus polyphemus | reverse complement strand
GAGAAGGTCATGGATGGCCTAATTAAGGAAGGGATAGTCAAGAAATCAGATAGTCCCTGGTCAGCTCCGTCGTGTTAGTCCAGAAGAAGGATGGGACCCAACATTGTGGACTTCAGGGCTCTTAACAGTATCACTAGAAAAGACTCATACCTACTGCCAAGAATTGGTGATACTCTTGATGCCCTAAGTGGAGCCAGGTGGTATTCAACTTTAGACTTCAAGTCGGGTTTCCATCAAGTGAAAATGG
>NW_013902839.1:0-248 GCF_000517525.1 Limulus polyphemus | reverse complement strand
TTATTACATGCTATTGAAAACTACTATTGTTTTACCATATTACATGCTGTTGAAAACTACTATTGTTTTACCATATTACATGCTGTCAAAAACTACTATTGTTTTACCTTATTACAACTTATAGAAAACTACTATTGTTTTACCTTATTACATGCTGTCAAAAACTACTATTGTTTTACCATATTACATGCTGTTGAAAACTACTATTGTTTTACCATATTACATGCTGTCGAAAACTACTATTGTTT
>NW_013902838.1:0-248 GCF_000517525.1 Limulus polyphemus | reverse complement strand
AGACATACCGCTGTGCCTACTGGGGGGGGCGTGAAACTTAGTAATTACTATTAAAAATAAGGGGCGTGAAACTTAGTAATTACTATTAAAAATAAGGGGCGTGAAACTTAGTAATTACTATTAAAAATAAGGGGCGTGAAACTTAGTAATTACTATTAAAAATAAGGGGCGTGAAACTTAGTAATTACTATTAAAAATAAGGGGCGTGAAACTTAGTAATTACTATTAAAAATAAGGGGGCGTGAAAC
>NW_013902837.1:0-248 GCF_000517525.1 Limulus polyphemus | reverse complement strand
GGGAAGTTGTGCTGCGTCAATCCCATGATACTGTAACAGGAGGACATCTCGGAGTTAAGAAAACATTGAGTCACCTACGACACAGATTTTACTGGATAGGTATGAGACAAGATGTGGAAGAATGGTGCAGAACATGCAGTACATGTTGTGCTAAAAGGGGACCCAAGCACAAGGGACACGCTCCAATGAAGTTATATCAAGTTGGTGCACCAATGAAAAGAGTAGCCGGCGACATTGCTGGTCCTCTG
>NW_013902836.1:0-248 GCF_000517525.1 Limulus polyphemus | reverse complement strand
TGGTGTAACTAGAGTTACACCTAGGTGTTCGTGGAGTTGTTGTACCAAATAACGCTAAAGATGAGTATGTTGGTAACAAATTCGATTACTAGAGTTACACCTAGGTGTTCGTGGAGTTGTTGTACCAAATAACGCTAACGATGAGTATGGTGGTTATCAATTCGGTAACTAGAGTTACATCTAGGTATTCGTGGAGTTGTTGTACCAAATACCGCAAAAGAGAATATGGTGGTTATATATTCGGTAAC
>NW_013902835.1:0-246 GCF_000517525.1 Limulus polyphemus | reverse complement strand
GCTACTGAACAACATAAATTTACTGTGGTTCGTATACATGAAAGTATATTGTATCTCTTCATTATTACACACAGGACATGCTACTGAATAACATACTTCTACTGTGGTTCATATACACCAAAGTATAGTGTATCTCTTCATTATTACACACAGTACTTGCTAATGAACAACATACTTCTACTGTGGTTCATATACACCAAAGTATAGTTTATATCTTCATTATTACACACAGTACTTGCTACTGAA
>NW_013902834.1:0-249 GCF_000517525.1 Limulus polyphemus | reverse complement strand
GATTGGTGTTTGACAGCTGAGTGTAGTTGATAACAGATGTTGTGTGATTGGTGTTTGACAGCGGAGTGTAGTTGATAACAGATGTTTCGCGATTGGTGTTTGACAGCCGAGTGTAGTTGATAACAGATGTTTTGTGATTGGTGTTTGACAGCTGAGTGTAGTTGATAACAGATGTTTCGTGATTGGTGTTGACAGCTGAGTGTAGTTGATAACAGATGTTTGTGATTGGTGTTTGACAGCTGAGTGTAG
>NW_013902833.1:0-248 GCF_000517525.1 Limulus polyphemus | reverse complement strand
CATAATCTGCCTGACTGAGAAGCTTCTTAAAGATATCATGGAAATTGATACTAACTATAGAACGTAATCTGCCTAACTGAGAAGCTTCTTAAAGATATCAAGGAAACTGATACTAACTACAGAACATAATCTGCCTAACTGAGAAGCTTCTTAAACATATCAAGGAAACTGATACTAACTATAGAACATAATCTGCCTAACTGAGAAGCTTCTTAAAGATATCATGGAAATTGATACTAACTACAGAA
>NW_013902832.1:0-248 GCF_000517525.1 Limulus polyphemus | reverse complement strand
GGTTGATGTGCCTGTCTAGTCTGTTCGTGTTACTCCTAAACATATACCATAACTTCACAGTGTTAGTGGTTGATGTGCCTGTCTAGTCTGTTCGTGTTACTCCTAAACATACACCATAACTTCACAGTCTTAGTGGTTAATGTGTCTGTCTAGTCTGTTCGTGTTACTCCTAAACTATACCATAACTTCACAGTGTTAGTGGTTAATGTGTCTGTCTAGTCTGTTCGTGTTACTCCTAAACATATACC
>NW_013902831.1:0-248 GCF_000517525.1 Limulus polyphemus | reverse complement strand
TGGTAAATAAAAACTTCTGATTAAATATTCACATCGATATACGTATACTTGATAAATAAAACTTCCAATTAATTATTCACATCGATAAATATATATATATGGTTAATAAAAACTTATGATTAAACATTCATATCGATATATATATATATATATAGTAAATAGAAACTTCTGATTAAAAATTCACATCGATATATATATATATGGTAAATAAAACTCCTGGTTAAACATTCACAACAATATATATATAT
>NW_013902830.1:0-248 GCF_000517525.1 Limulus polyphemus | reverse complement strand
AAATCTTGTGTCTTCTTATTGACAGTACTACAGTATCGTTATATCTTAGTGTCTTCTTATTGACAGTACACAGTATTGTTAAATCTTGTGTCTTCTTATTGTGAGTACACAGTATTGTTAAATCTTGTGTCTTTTTATTGACAGTACACAATATCGTTAAATCTTGTGTCTTCTTATTGACAGTACACAGTATCGTTAAATCTTGTGTCTTCTTATTCACAGTACACAGTATTGTTAAATCTTGTGTC
>NW_013902829.1:0-247 GCF_000517525.1 Limulus polyphemus | reverse complement strand
GTGTTTAGGATAGCGCTTTGAATGTTTGAAATCAGGTTATTGTGTTTTAGACACATGGCTGCTTTGTTGAGATAATTTTTCAAACGAGGTTACATATACAGTTAAGTAAAATGTTGGGAGTAAAGTCGCTTGAGTTTGATGACTTCTTAGGGATAATTATCATAGTAGTTGATTTACGTTGTAACACGTAATATAACACATGATAATCAGTATAGTGTTCAATAAAATAATAAAATGAAGATCAACG
>NW_013902828.1:0-248 GCF_000517525.1 Limulus polyphemus | reverse complement strand
ACAAAATTAAAATACAACAAAGTCTCTTAATTTTACGGGATGTATTTTCTTCAGTACAGGTCTCCGTCTCGTTGGCTTCTGCTTCACGTGGGGTTCATCTGCTCTATCAGGAAATGTTCCATTATCGGTAGCAGTCACATCAGTGGTAGTAACTTTATCAAGGGCTTCACTGTTTCCCTTCTCAAAAACCGGGTAGTAGTTTCTTAATCGACAGTGGCTTTTTCAGGTGAAACGTCTTCAGCAGCATC
>NW_013902827.1:0-397 GCF_000517525.1 Limulus polyphemus | reverse complement strand
GGTGTATCAAAAACTGGAAGAATGTTGTAATTCTAGTTTGATATGTATTTAAAACAACATTTTTCCAGTTTAAATACATACCTAACTTTAATTACAACATTCTTCCAGTTTTTAATAAATACCAAACTAGAATTACAATATTCTTCCAGTTATTCTAGTTCGGTATGTTGTTAAACAGAAAAATTGTGGTAATTATTGTTTGTTTTGTTGTCAAACAGAAAGAATGTTGTAATTCTAGTTTGTTTTCTTGTCAAAAAGAAAGAATGTTGTAATTCTTGTTTGGTGTTCATTAAAAACTAGAAGAATGTTGTAATTCTAGTTTGGTATGTGTTTAAACTGGAAGAATGTTGTAATTAGAGTTTGTTGTATATTAAAAATTGGAATAGTGTTGTAATTC
>NW_013902826.1:0-452 GCF_000517525.1 Limulus polyphemus | reverse complement strand
TGGAAAGTGTACCTACATACCAAATTTGGTGAAGAATACTACGCAACGTTAATATGCAGAGTTTTACCTTCCTACTGTTTGTTTTAAAGGAGCTATGCAACGAACGTTCATACCCAATTTGGAGATGTTCCTTCCAAATGGAACGAAGTACTGGTACAAAACGCAAAACGTTCCATAAGTAAATACGCAACTAGAATTTTGCATCCTTCTATTATCATTTTTGCGACTTTTGTGGTCGTTTTATGTTACTCTTTTATTGGCTTCTCTGAAAGCGTATGTGTACTGCAGTGAAGCTTTTGGTTACTGATTGTTTTTCGATTTCCTTTTACTAGCGGGTCATAAATTGATTATTCTTCAACGAATTTGGTATGTAGGTACACTTTAACGTAGCGTAGTAATATGCAGAGTTTTACCTTCCTACTCTTTGTTTTAAAGGAGTTATGGAACGTTTT
>NW_013902825.1:0-248 GCF_000517525.1 Limulus polyphemus | reverse complement strand
AAGTCCACTTTGGGTCTACCAGGATGTACTCTGATTTTACTGTACATGCATGTTTTTACTGTCAGGTAAGTCCACTTTGGGTCTACCAGTATGTACTCTGATTTTACTATACATACATGTTTTTTACTGTCAGGTAAGTCCACTTTGGGTCTACCAGGATGTACTCTGATTTTACTTTACGTGCAAGTTTCCTACTGACAGGTAAGTACATTTTGGGTCTACCAGTATGTACTCTGATTTTACTGTAC
>NW_013902824.1:0-248 GCF_000517525.1 Limulus polyphemus | reverse complement strand
TTTTTATTATATTGACCTTTCAGCCATGCCTGGCTAACAGTACAGAAGTTACAATGATGCGGCTCATATGCACTCATGTTACCATATTAAATAACATAAAACTGACGTTTGGTCTGTACAAAGTATCTTGTTTTGGCTGTGTTTTAGTACACTATTATTTCGCAAAATACAGTCACATTTCAATTATTATACATTATATATGTGTATAGATTATTGCTATTTCAAAATAAGTTCTTAAACTTATTTTT
>NW_013902823.1:0-261 GCF_000517525.1 Limulus polyphemus | reverse complement strand
AGGAAAGTAAACTATCTGCATACTACTAGCTTTAGCAGATTGTTAAGTAGGAAAGTAAACTATCTACGTACTGCTAGCTTTAGCAGATTGATAGGTTGGAAAGAAAACTATCTACGTACTACTAGCTTTAGCAGATTGATAGGTAAGAAAGTAAACTATCTACATACTACTAGCTTTAACAGATTGACAGGTAAGAAAGTAAACTATTTACTTACTACTAGCTTTAGCAGATTGACAGGTAAGAAAGTAAACTATTTACTT
>NW_013902822.1:0-245 GCF_000517525.1 Limulus polyphemus | reverse complement strand
TTACTTTAATTGAGTAGAAGTAATGGTGATTAGGGTATGACTTACTTTAATTAGGTAGAAGTAATGGTGATTAGGATATGACTTACTTTAATTGGGTAGAAGTAATGGTGATTAGGGTATGACTTACTTTAATTAGGTAGAAGTAATGGTGATTAGGGTATGACTTACTTTAATTAGGTAGAAGTAATGGTGATTAGGGTATGACTTACTTTAATTGGGTAGAAGTAATGGTGATTAGGGTATGG
>NW_013902821.1:0-248 GCF_000517525.1 Limulus polyphemus | reverse complement strand
ACATTAAGAATAATTTTAAGGTTTATGTTAGCGTATTCTCACAAACACATTATTTTTATTTGTAATACACCTCTCGTGAATGTTTATTAGTTTTATAATAAAATACTGAATGATATTACAAATTTTTTAACAGTTATGAAACCGTTCTTTGAACAACAAAAATGAAATCTATGTAACTGATAAACAATGTATTTAAATTTGCGTGGATTAACATATTATTTTTATAGCTAAACAGAGAAAACAAAATA
>NW_013902820.1:0-248 GCF_000517525.1 Limulus polyphemus | reverse complement strand
GTACCTCAACATCCACAATACAGGATGAGATACCCTGTCCAACTGACCAATAGATCCAAGTCATTCTGTAGTACCTCAACATCCACAATACAGCATGAGATACCCTGTCCAACTGACCAATAGATCCAAGTCAGTCATTCTCTAGTACCTCAACATCTTTAATACAGTATGAGATACCCTGTCCAACTGACCAACAGATCCAAGTCATTCTGTAGTACCTCAACATCCTCAATACAGCATTAGATACA
>NW_013902819.1:0-442 GCF_000517525.1 Limulus polyphemus | reverse complement strand
AAGATGTACACAGTATCGTTAAGTATTGTTAAATCTTGTGTCTTCTTATTGAAAATTACACAGTCAATAAGAAGACACAAGATTTAACGATACTGTGTGTCTTCTTATTGACAGTACACAGTATCGTTAAATCTCGTGTCTTCTTATTGACAGTACACAGTATCGTTAAATCTTGTGTTTTCTACTTGACTTTACAGATTTAACGATATTGTGTACTGTCAATAAGAAGACACAAGATTTAACGATACTGTGATATGTCAATTAGAAGAAACAAGATTTAACTATAATGTGTCTTTCAATAAGAAGACACAAGATTTAACGATACTGTGTACTGTCAATAAGAAGACACAAGATTTAACGATACTGTGTAAGTCAATTAGAAGACACAAGATTTAACGATACTGTGTAATGTCAATTAGAAGACACAAGATTTAACGATACT
>NW_013902818.1:0-246 GCF_000517525.1 Limulus polyphemus | reverse complement strand
TTTAACGATACTGTGTACTGTCAATAAGAAGACACAAGATTTAACGATAGTGTGTACTGTCAATAAGAAGACACTAATTTAACAATACTGTGTACTCTCAATAAGAAGACACAAGATTTAACGATACTGTGTACTGTCAATAAGAAGATAAAAGATTTAACAATACTGTGTACTGTCGATAAGAAGACACAAGATTTAATAATACTGTGTACTATCACTAACAAGCCACAAGATTTAACGTATAGT
>NW_013902817.1:0-248 GCF_000517525.1 Limulus polyphemus | reverse complement strand
TCATGTAATACAGGTACCACCATCCAATGTTAACTGCCTTTCTAGTTTATTAAAGTTACCACCATCAAATGCCTGCCAACATTCTAATCTATTACAAATACCACCATCAAGTGTAAACTCATTTTTTATGTATCATAGGTACTTATCAAATGTGTATTAACTTCCACATGTAATACAGGTACCACCATCCAATGTTTACTGACTTTCTCGTTTATTACAGGCATCTTCATAAAATGTCTAATGACATT
>NW_013902816.1:0-523 GCF_000517525.1 Limulus polyphemus | reverse complement strand
AAGTTACATTATATACAGTGTCGTGTGTACTATAAATAGAAGACTAAAAATAACTGAATGTTGTTCCTTAAACCAAGTTACATTATATACGAGTGCCGTGTGTACTACGAAATACAAGACTAAAAATAACTGAATATTGTTCCTTAAACCAAGTTACATTATATACAGTGTCGTGTGTACTACAAATACAAGTTAAAATAACTGAATTATTGTTCCATAAACCAAGTTACATTATATACAGTGTCGTGAGTACACACGACACTGTATATAATGTAACTTGGTTAATGGAACAATATTCAGTTATTTTAACTTGTATTTGTAGTACAACAAATACAAAATGGAACAATATTCAGTTATTTTACTTAAACCAAGTTACATTATATACAGTGTCGTGTGTACTACAAATACAAGTAAAATAACTGAACATTGTTCCATAAACCAAGTTACATTATATACAGTGTCGTGTGTACTACATATACAAGGTAAAATAACTGAATATTGTTCCATAAACCAAATTACATTA
>NW_013902815.1:0-249 GCF_000517525.1 Limulus polyphemus | reverse complement strand
TACCACCCCTATTCAAACTACATAAAGTAAGACACTATTTCTTCTTACCACCGTGATTCAAACTACATAAAGAAACCACTTTCTTACACCAAACATGATTTCTATATGTCTCAGCCAATCTCCTCTTAAACTCCATTGTTAAGTGAGACACTATTTTCTCTTACCACCCCTATTCAAACTACATAAAGTAAGACACTATTTTCTCTTACCACCCCTGATTCAAACTACAAAAAGTGAGACACTATTTTC
>NW_013902814.1:0-248 GCF_000517525.1 Limulus polyphemus | reverse complement strand
TCCACCAATCACAAGGCCTCCAATAACTCGTCCACCAATTACAAGACCACCAATTACTCGTCCACCAATCACAAGACCACCAATTACTCGTCCACCAATAACAAGACCTCCAATAACTCGCCCACCAATCACAAGACCACCAATTACCCGTCCACCAATCACAAGGCCTCCAATAACTCGTCCACCAATCACAAGACCACCAATTACTCGTCCACCAATAACAAGACCTCCAATAACTCGCCCACCAA
>NW_013902813.1:0-248 GCF_000517525.1 Limulus polyphemus | reverse complement strand
CAACAAGGAGATATATATCCTGGTTATATCTCTAGCCTAGTGAAGACAAAAATTTTCAGTCTTATTTACATATGTTCCTGTGTCGCATTTGAAGTCACTGGAGGACAAATACTGAACAAGGAGAAACATAAACAAAACTAATAGAGTAGTATTACCGTTGAGTTAACTGTAGAAGGAAATCCAAACTCACAGAATATAAAGATGAATTACTGTTGTGTTAACTGTAGACAGACATCTAAGCGGTAAAA
>NW_013902812.1:0-248 GCF_000517525.1 Limulus polyphemus | reverse complement strand
CACAATATAACATTTTCATAGTGCACCAGTTGTCACTTCTACACAATATAACATTTTCATAGTGCACCAGTTGTCACTTCTACACAATATAACATTTTCATAGTGCATCATTGTTACTTCTACATAATATAACATTTTCACAGTATACCAGTTGTCACTTCTGCACAATATAACATTTTCACAGTATACCAGTTGTTACTTCTGCATAATATAACATTTTCACAGTATACCAGTTGTCACTTCTGCAC
>NW_013902811.1:0-247 GCF_000517525.1 Limulus polyphemus | reverse complement strand
AAGATTTAACGATACTGTGTACTGTCAATAAGAAGACACAAGATTTAACGATACTGTGTACTGTCAATAAGAAGACACAATATTCAACCGATAATGTGTACTGTCAGTAAGAAGACACAAGATTTAACAATAATGTGTCCTGTCAATAAGAAGACACAAGATTTAACGATAATGTGTACTGTCAATAAGAAGACACAAGATTTAACGATACTGTGTACTGTCAATAAGAAGTCACAAGTATTTAACG
>NW_013902810.1:0-248 GCF_000517525.1 Limulus polyphemus | reverse complement strand
ATGTGCTTATATAAAATATTTACACATACGTGTTATAGGATTAACTTCTGTGATGTGCTTATATAATATATTTACACATACATGTTATAGGATTAACTTCTGTGATGCGCTTATATAATATATTTACACATACATGTTATAGGATTAACTTCTGTGATGTGCTTATATAAAATATTTACACATACGTGTTATAGGATTAACTTCTGTGATGTGCTTATATAATATATTTACACATACATGTTATAGAA
>NW_013902809.1:0-247 GCF_000517525.1 Limulus polyphemus | reverse complement strand
AAAAAGTAGCTTTTGGACGCAAATTTAATAGCAAAATAGCGGGAGGTGCTTATTTTCTCTAAAAACTAAAAATTGAGACATCATAGCATTAACTAAAAATAATATGCGATGTGAAATTTATAACATTAACGTAAAAACTACATAATCATAAAAGGTAAAACAAAATTGAACTTTTGCTAACCCAGAGTAAAAAACATTATAAAAGGTGTAGTTTATTTTAATAGAAGACTCCATGGTCTCTTAGATC
>NW_013902808.1:0-248 GCF_000517525.1 Limulus polyphemus | reverse complement strand
GTTAAATCTTGTGTCTTCTTATTGACAGTACACAGTATCGTTAAATCATGTGTCTTCTTATTGACAGTACACAGTATCGTAAAATCTTGTGTCTTCTTATTGACAAAAAACAGTATCGTTAAATCTTTTGTGTTCTTATTGATAGTACACAGTATTAATAAATCTTGTGTCTTCTTATTGAGAGTACACAGTATTGTTAAATCTTGTTTCTTCTTATGGACAGTACACAGTATAGTTAAATCTTGTGT
>NW_013902807.1:0-246 GCF_000517525.1 Limulus polyphemus | reverse complement strand
GTACACAGTATCGTTAAATCTTGTGTCTTCTTATTGACAGCACAAAGTATCGTTAAATCTTGTGTATTCTTATTGACAGTACACAGTATTGTTAAATCTTGTTTCTTCTTTATGACAGTACACAGTATCGTTAAATCTTGTGTCTCTTATTGACAGCACACAGTATCGTTAAATCTTGTGTATTCTTATTGACAGTACACAGTATTGTTAAATCTTGTGTCTTCTTATTGACAGGACACGTTATTG
>NW_013902806.1:0-663 GCF_000517525.1 Limulus polyphemus | reverse complement strand
GGAAGGTAAAACTCTGGAACGTTGCCTAGTAATATGGGGTCCTAAATTTATGATTCTTCACCAAATTTGGTATGTAGGTACACTTTACGATTTCTTTTTACCAGTTACTGATATTTTTATAATTTTTTCGACTTTTGTGGTCGTTTTATGTTACTCTTTTATTCGCTTTTCTGAA
Organism: Limulus polyphemus; assembly: GCF_000517525.1. NCBI lineage: Eukaryota > Metazoa > Arthropoda > Merostomata > Xiphosura > Limulidae > Limulus > Limulus polyphemus. Next base: position 488 of record NW_013902806.1, on the reverse strand, counting down.
AAAATAGAAGGCTAGAATTTTCTTTTGGTTACTGATTGTTTTTCGATTTCTTGTTACCAGAGGGTCCTAAATTTATGATTCTTCACTAAATTTGGTATGTAGGTACACTTTAACGCTGCCTAGTAATATTCAGAGTTTTACCTTCCTACTGTTTGTTTTAAAGGAGTTATGGAAGGTTTTGCGTTTTGTACCAGTACTTCGTTCCATTTGGACGGATCTTCTCGTAATTTTTTCAAGAACGTTCGTTGCATACTTGCGTATTTACATGCCTGAAAACGTATGTTTACTGCAGGGAAGAAAAGCCAATAAAAGAGTAACATAAAACGACCACAAAAGACGCAAAAATGACAATAGAAGGCTAGAATTTTGCATGTAAATACGCAAGTATGCAACGAACGTTCTTGAAAAAATTTCGAGAAGATCCGTCCAAATGGAACGAAGTACTGGTACAAAACGCAAAACCTTCCATAACTCCTTTAAAACAAGCA
>NW_013902805.1:0-248 GCF_000517525.1 Limulus polyphemus | reverse complement strand
CTAAGTGGTATACGACTGGTTCTCAGGTTGTTTAATATTGATATTGCTAAGTGATACACGACTGGTTCTCAGGTTGTTTAATACTGATATAGCTGACTAGTATACGACTGGTTCTCAGGTTGTTTAATAATGATGTTGCTAAGTGGTATACGACTGGTTCTCAGGTTGTTTAATACTGATGATGCTAAGTGGTATACGACTGGTTCTCAGGTTGTTTAATAATGATGATGCTAAGTGGTATACGACTG
>NW_013902804.1:0-248 GCF_000517525.1 Limulus polyphemus | reverse complement strand
ACAGTAAAATATAAATGTTCTCTGGAGACACTGTAGAGTCACACAGTAAAATATAAATGATCATTTGTTTTCTGGAGACACTGTAGAGTCATACAGTAAAATATAAATGATCGCTTGTTTTCTGGAGACACTGTAGAGTCATACAGTAAAATATAAATGTTCTCTGGAGACACTGTAGAGTCATACAGTAAAATATAAATGTTCTCTGGAGACACTGTAGAGTCATACAGTAAAATATAAATGATCAT
>NW_013902803.1:0-248 GCF_000517525.1 Limulus polyphemus | reverse complement strand
TAGATAATTTTTATTGCTATTTCCTTTTTTACACTTACAAACATCATTTTGCATTGTTAGTCTAGTATATGAACTTAGGTCTACACTGAATTTCTTTAGCTGGCTGAAAAGTATGAGATATTATTGAGATTATGATAATGTTTGTTTGTTTTTGAATTTTGCGCAAAGCTACATGAGGGCTATCTGTGCTAGCCGTCCCTAATTTAGCAGTGTAAGACTAGAGGGAAGGCAGCTAGTCATCACCACCC
>NW_013902802.1:0-244 GCF_000517525.1 Limulus polyphemus | reverse complement strand
AGATCCTCGTCAGTAATTAGATGCAACTATACACAGATATCCTCGTCAGTAATTAGATGCAACTATCCACAGAGATCCTCGTCAGTACTTAGATGCAACTATACACAGAGATCCTCGTCAGTAATTAGATGCAACTATACACAGATATCCTCGTCAGTAATTAGATGTAACTATACACAGATATCCTCGTCAGTAATTAGATGCAACTATACACCGAGATCCTCGTCAGTAATTAGATGCAACT
>NW_013902801.1:0-248 GCF_000517525.1 Limulus polyphemus | reverse complement strand
AACCATTAGCCAGTAACAAACATTGTTTGTCTAATCATTAGTCAATACCAAACATTGTTCATCTAACCCTTAGCCAATACCAAACATTGTTCATCTAACCATTAGGCAATACCAAAAACTGTTCATCTAACCATTAGCCAATACCAAACATTGTTCATCTAACCATTAGCCAGTAACAAACATTGTTTGTCTAATCATTAGTCAATACCAAACATTGTTTATTGAACCTTTAGCCAATATCTACCATT
>NW_013902800.1:0-248 GCF_000517525.1 Limulus polyphemus | reverse complement strand
GGAACGAAATACGCTGCTGAAATTTTTGGAATGGTACTTTTTACATCAGTAAGTGTAGATTACCAAAAAGTAATCAATGTTTTTATTACCGAATAGTAACTTAGGATATATTCAAGTAAATGTTCCTATAAACAAATGATTCATCTATATATATAAATTTGTTTCTAGACCAATTCTCTTAGTGAAGGTTTACTTCCATTAAAGAAACGTTATTTTCTAGATTTCAAAATATAAAAATAAAGTTCATA
>NW_013902799.1:0-248 GCF_000517525.1 Limulus polyphemus | reverse complement strand
TTTGGTGTAAGTTTCAAAAAGCTCGCTAATCCTTTTCTCTCTACTTCTAGTATTTGATAAGTTTCTTCACTGAACCTTACCTTTCTTTATATATTTTATATTTTTGATATAATTGGATTTTGTTCGAGTGCACCCCTGATCTCGCTTTCATAGTTTGTAGAAAGTTTATCTCAGAGTACTAAACCCCAAGTTTTTATTCTAACTAGATTATGTGAATGTTTGCTTCAGTCCTCTTAGATGAGCTATAA
>NW_013902798.1:0-425 GCF_000517525.1 Limulus polyphemus | reverse complement strand
GGTAGATGTTATATACAACTGGGTTCTTCAACGCTAACACACGTCACAACTTCTTCCTAAATTCTGATAGATGTTATATACAACTGGGTTCCTTTAGAATTTAGGAAGAAGTTGTGACGTGTGTTAGAGTTTATAACATCTATCAACCCAGTTGTAGGGTTGTGACGTGTGTTAGAGTTGATTCTTCCTAAAGTGTTGTAGATGTTATATACAACTGGGTTCCTCAACTCCAACACACGTCACAACTTCTTCCTATATTCTGGTAGATGTTATATACAACTGGTTCCTCAACTCCAACACACGTCACTACTTCTTCCTAAATTCTGGTAGATGTTATATACAACTGGTTCCTCAACTCTAACACACGTCACAACTTCTTCCTAAAATAGTTTTTATTGATTTATAATTCAGAAAGATCGGTTTTG
>NW_013902797.1:0-245 GCF_000517525.1 Limulus polyphemus | reverse complement strand
GTTATTCAAATGTATATATAAAACTTTAAAAAAATTATTTTGTTTCATATCCTCCATGTGCAAAATTTTAAAAGGCTTAGCAACCTATGACAAGTAGCAAACCAATACAAAGGTTGTAACAAGAAGAGATAATTGTTTGCTTCACTTCTTTGGTTACTGTTCTATGTTTTGAGAAAAATACATTTGAGAACTTATTTCTAAATAGTAATAATCTATATACATATATAATGTATAATAATGGAAAT
>NW_013902796.1:0-418 GCF_000517525.1 Limulus polyphemus | reverse complement strand
GCCAGCTATGGGTTTTATATTAACGTTTATACAAGTGTGGGTAATTGAAGAATAGAATATAAGCCATGGGTTTTCTATTAAAGTTCAGACAAGAGTGAGTAATGGTTGAATAGAATGTCAGCTATGGGTTTTCTATTGACATTTATACAAGTGTGGGTAGTGGGTGAATAGAATGTCAGCTATGGGTTTTCTATTGACGTTTATACAAGTGTGGGTAGTGGGTGAATAGAATGTCAGCTATGGGTTTTATATTAACGTTTATACAAGTGTGGGTAATTGAAGAATAGAATATAAGCCATAGGTTTTCTATTAAAGTTCAGACAAGAGTGAGTAATGGTTGAATAGAATGTCAGCTATGGGTTTTCTATTGACATTTATACAAGTGTGGGTAGTGGGTGAATAGAATGTCAGCTATGGG
>NW_013902795.1:0-247 GCF_000517525.1 Limulus polyphemus | reverse complement strand
GTCCAGTTTGTTTGGTTAGGGAGTGAAAGAATTAATTATGTGGCCTGGTTTGTTGGGCTAGGGAATGAAAGAGTAAACTATGACTTTCGCTATAAAGTTAAGAGTTTGTTTGTTTTTAATTATGCACAAAGCTACACAAGGGCTATCTGTGCTCTGCCCACCACGGGTATCGAAACCCGGATTCTGCAGACATACCGCTGTGCCACTGGGGGGCAAAGTTAAGAGTAATACCCATCAATTCCACAGG
>NW_013902794.1:0-248 GCF_000517525.1 Limulus polyphemus | reverse complement strand
TATATATATTTATATATATTAAACATAGATTATATATATTTATATATGTTAAACATAGATTATAGATATTTATATATATTAAACATAGATTATAGATATTTATATATATTAAACATAGATTATAGATATTTATATATATTAAACATAGATTATAGATATTTATATATATTAAACATAGATTATATATAGTTATATACATTAAACATAGATTATATATAGTTATATACATTAAACATAGATTATATATA
>NW_013902793.1:0-388 GCF_000517525.1 Limulus polyphemus | reverse complement strand
CTCTTACTGACCATGGACAAGTAGGTTACTCTTACTGACCATGGACAAATATATTTCTCTTACTGACCACGGACAAATATATTTCTCTTACTGACCACGGACAAATATATTTCTCTTACTGACCATGGACAAGTAGGTTTACTCTTACTGACCATGGACAAATAGGTTACTCTTACTGACCATGGACAAATATATTTCTCTTACTGACCAGGACAAATAGGTTACTCTTACTGACCATGGACAAATATATTTCTCTTACTGACCATGGACAAATAGGTTACTCTTACTGATTACGGACAAATATATTTCTCTTATTGACCATGGACAAATAAGCCACTCTTATTGACCATGGACAAATAAGCTACTCTTACTGACCACGGACAAATAG
>NW_013902792.1:0-246 GCF_000517525.1 Limulus polyphemus | reverse complement strand
ATCGTTTTATATACACATATCACATTCCACAAATAGCAAAATTTATTCACAAAATAACGGGTTATAGGGTTCTTATTGTTTTATATACACAAATCACATTCCACAAATAACAACATTTTTTCACAAAATAACGGGTTATAGGGTTCTTATCGTTTTATATACACAAATCACATTCCACAAATAACAACATTTATTCACAAAATAACGGGTTATAGGGTTCTTATCGTTTTATATACACAAATCACA
>NW_013902791.1:0-249 GCF_000517525.1 Limulus polyphemus | reverse complement strand
TACAACTACTCCATGAACACCTAGGTGTAACTATTGTCACCGAATATATAACCACCATACTCATTTTTAGCCTTACTTGGTACAACTACTCCATAAACAAATAGGTGTAACTATAGTTACCGATTTTATAACCATCATACTCATCTTTAGCCTTACTTGGTACAACTACTCCATGAACACCTAGGTGTAACTCTAGATTCCGAATTTATAACCATCATACTCATCTTTAGCTTTCTTGGTACAATACAC
>NW_013902790.1:0-248 GCF_000517525.1 Limulus polyphemus | reverse complement strand
AAACTACTTCTGCAAGTGTAGTTACAGACAGTTAATATACCCAGTTTTAATAAGAAACTATTTCTGTAAGTGTAGTTACAGACAGTTAATATACCCAATTTTAATAAGAAACTTTTTGTGTAAGTGTAGTTACAGACAGTAGATATACCCAGTTTTAAAAAGAAACTATTTGTGTAAAAGTAATTACAGACAGTAGATAAACCCAGTTGTAATAAGCAACTATTTATGTATAGGTAGTTACAGACAGT
>NW_013902789.1:0-247 GCF_000517525.1 Limulus polyphemus | reverse complement strand
CTGTGTTAAAAAATTCTAACCAAAATTCGTCCGTTTACAAAGTATGAATAACGAACTTAATTAAAATATTTTCAGATTATGTCTGTGTTAAAAAATTCTAACCAAAATTCGTCCGTTTACAAAGCATGAATAACGAACTTAATTAAAATATTTTCAGATTATGTCTGTGTTAAAAAATTCTAACCAAAATTCGTCCGTTTACAAAGTATGAATAACGAACTTAATTACGATATTTTCAGATTATGTT
>NW_013902788.1:0-455 GCF_000517525.1 Limulus polyphemus | reverse complement strand
GTGATAGTTAGAGTACTACTGCTACTATATGTTTACAGGTTACCAGTTTCTCTGGTGATAGTTAGAGTACTACTGCTACTATATGTTTACAGGTTACCAGTTTCTCTGGTGATAGTTAGAGTACTACAACTGCTACATGTTTACAGGTTACCTGTTTTTCTAGTGATAGAGTACTACTGCTACTATATATTTACAGGTTACCAGTTTCTTTGGTGAATGTTATAGTACTACTGCTACTATATGTTTACAGGTTACCAGTTTCTCTGGTGATAGTTAGAGTACTACAATTGCTACATGTTTACAGGTTACCTGTTTTTCTAGTGATAGAGTACTACTGCTACTATATGTTTACAGGTTACCAGTTTCTCTGGTGATAGTTATAGTACTACTACTACTACTATATATTTACAGGTTACCAGTTTTTCTAGTGATAGTTAGAGTACTACTGCTACTAT
>NW_013902787.1:0-244 GCF_000517525.1 Limulus polyphemus | reverse complement strand
TGAAATGCACTATGGAAGATATGACGAAATTTTGTACTATGCGCAGAAGAATGGTAGTTTTCCGAGCCATGTTTCGTTTCGCCACGAAAGCTCGAACTTTTAAGCATGTGGATAAACTATATCTCTGATCATTGTTCTGAGGTAACCAGTGAAAAGCCAGAACTGATGTTATTGCCTGTTGTACAGACGCAGTGTCAATATTCGGTTTTTGAACTTAGCGAGGCACAAAGGCCAAAACGGTTTT
>NW_013902786.1:0-327 GCF_000517525.1 Limulus polyphemus | reverse complement strand
GGCCATATACGTACCAGCTGCACGAATGGGTTAAGGCCATATACGTACCAGCTGCATGAATGAGTCACGGCCATATACCTGTATCAGCTGCATGAATGGGTTAAGGCCATATATGTATCAGCTGAATGAATGGGTCAAGGCCATATACGCACAAGCTGCATGAATGGGTCAAGGCCATATATGTATCAGCTGAATGAATGGGTTAAGGCCATATACGTACCAGCTGCACGAATGGGTTAATAAGGCCATATACGTACCAGATGCATGAATGGGTTAAGGCCATATACGTACAAGCTGCATGAATGGGTTAAGGCCATATACGTACAA
>NW_013902785.1:0-244 GCF_000517525.1 Limulus polyphemus | reverse complement strand
AGATGGATAGTGGCTGGTAGGCTTTTAAAACAGATGTATAGTGGCTGGTAGGTATTTTAATACAGATGGATAGTGGCTGGTAGGTCTTTTAATACTAGATGGATAGTGGCTGGTAGGTCTTTTAATATAGATGGATAGTGGCTGGTAGGTCTTTTAATACAGATAGATAGTGGCTGGTAGGTCTTTGAATACAGATGGATAGTGGCTGGTAAGTCTTTTAATACAGATGGATAGTGAATGGTCG
>NW_013902784.1:0-248 GCF_000517525.1 Limulus polyphemus | reverse complement strand
ACGAGTAAAACAGGGTCATGTTCTTGAAGTACAGTACACTACGTAGCACAAATCTGTTTGCATTTTGTTAGGGATCAAACATTTGGTGAAGGTAACATACGCATTGCTTATAAACAGACTTGCTTGTGCGTATCCACACGAGTAAAACAGGGTCATGTTCTTGAAGTACAGTACACTACGTAGCACAAATCTGTTTGCATTTTGTTAGGGATCAAACGTCTGGTGAAGGTAACATATGCATTGCTTAT
>NW_013902783.1:0-247 GCF_000517525.1 Limulus polyphemus | reverse complement strand
CTTTTCTTGATCTTCCAATGCACTGAAAAGAAATTTTCTCGCTTGACATGCTAGCCTTGACACCCCAGAAGTTCAAGTTGCTCATTTATCAAGCACAGAACCTGTGACAACCCTCCATCAATAGGAGCATGACATACTCTCCTAGAGCAGCTGGCTCCCTCTGTAATACTATACATGAACCTCACTTCTGTAATTAGGTCCACAAAAAAAAACACCAAAAGGGAAGGAAGAGTGGAAAGTGTGTGAA
>NW_013902782.1:0-274 GCF_000517525.1 Limulus polyphemus | reverse complement strand
AAAGACAAAAGGAATACAAGAAATCAGAGTTATAAGATCTGTTAGTATTGGACAATGATTCAAAACACAAGGAATACATAAAATCATAGTTGAATGATTTGTTTATATTGGACAATGATTCAAGACACATGGACTACAGGAAATCTGATTTATAAGATCTGTTAGTACTGGAAAATGATTAAAGACACAAGGAATACAGGAAATCAGAGTTATAAGATCTTTTAGTATTGACAGTGATTCAAGACACAAAGAATAAAGGAAATCAGAGTTGTAA
>NW_013902781.1:0-246 GCF_000517525.1 Limulus polyphemus | reverse complement strand
GAGTTGAAAAATTCAATGTGCTGAAAGAGGGGTTCTCAGATTCATTCAGTGTGACCAAATCAGTTGAAGAATTCAATGTGGTGAAAGAGGGTTCTCAGATTCATTCAGTGTGATCGAATCAGTTGAAGAATTCAATGTGCTGAAAGAGGGTTCTCAGATTCATTCAGTGTGATTGAATCAGTTGAAGAATTCAATGTGCTGAAAGAGGGTTCTCAGATTCATTCAGTTGAAGAATTCAATGTGGTG
>NW_013902780.1:0-248 GCF_000517525.1 Limulus polyphemus | reverse complement strand
TTTTCCTGGCACAACTACTCCATGAACCCCTAGGTGTAACTATAGTTACCACCATACTCATCTTTAGCATTAATTGGTACACCAACTCCACGAACACCTAGGTGTAACTCTAGTTACCGAATTTATAACCAATATACTCATCGTTAGCGTTATTTGGTACAACAACTCCACGAACACCTAGGTGTAAGTCTAGTTACCGAATTTGTAACCAACATACTCATCTTTAGCCTTACTTGGTACAACTACTC
>NW_013902779.1:0-246 GCF_000517525.1 Limulus polyphemus | reverse complement strand
GATTATTTCCATTTAAAGTCTCCATGGCTTACTCGAAATAGGTTCGTATGATTGATAAAATATAAGGGACTGCTGTAAACAAGCTTTAAGGGTTAAGTTATTGTTACGTCTCTGCTCGTTTCTTAATTTCTGGTATAAATTCTTTCCGAGGAACTTCAGCTATACAAGTACTTTCTTAATTAAACTAGTTTATTCTTTCTTGATACAACTTTTTGTAATACACAGAATTTCCACAGTCACTTTAAA
>NW_013902778.1:0-248 GCF_000517525.1 Limulus polyphemus | reverse complement strand
GTTACGACAGCGGAAGTCATTCGACACTGGGAGCATATGCACTGGAGTTTATAGAATGATCGAGGAACCTCACGAATATCCCAGTATTTACTAGATGCCCTGTTTTTTAGTATATAAGCCGGAGATAGATTGAAGAGAAATAATTGATAATTGAGTCAAGCAAGTGGTAGTGACGGTAATATAAAGTGTGTGTGTGTTTTGTGGAAATTCTGTGCATTGCAAAGTTGTATCGAAAAAGAATAAACTAG
>NW_013902777.1:0-250 GCF_000517525.1 Limulus polyphemus | reverse complement strand
GGTTATATTGTAAAAAAAGAATAACTTTAAAAATATGATTATTCAAACCAAATATCAACATCTAAAAGATTATAACGTCTTCTTATAAAATAAACTCCTACCTTTTTTTTTGTTTTTTCTCTGGGTTAGCTAAAGTTAACTTTTTTAGCTTTTCCACGTTCATAATATTTTTCGTTAATACTATAATGCCTTAGTTTTGAGTTTTCCGACGAAATAAGCACTAGCCGATATTTTTCTATTAATTTTGCTC
>NW_013902776.1:0-248 GCF_000517525.1 Limulus polyphemus | reverse complement strand
ACGTGACTATGTAGTGTGTTAGAACATGCAGTTTTAAACAGGTGATACATTTAAACACACTGTTTCAATTTATATTGACTGTTGCAAGATATTAAACTGTGTATTTAACCATGGTGCACTAGGAAATAGAATGAAATTGGTTTTTAATGTATTGGCCTTCGCATTACAACAGAAACCTTCCCTGATAAAGATTACAAAAATGCAGCTCTTGGTAAGTATCCAACACGAGCGAGCGAGTTGGGCTGCCC
>NW_013902775.1:0-473 GCF_000517525.1 Limulus polyphemus | reverse complement strand
AGCCATGGCTTCAGACACACTACCAGAATTGAGCCATGGCTTCAGACACACTACCAGAATTGAGCATGGCTTCAGACACACTACCAGAATTGAGCCATGGCTTCAGACACACTACCAGAATTGAGCTATAGCTTCAGACACACTACCAGAATTAAGCTATAGCTTCAGACACACTACCAGAATTAAGCTATAGCTTCAGACACACTACCAGAATTAAGCTATAGCTTCAGACACACTACCAGAATTAAGCTATAGCTTCAGACACACTACCAGAATTAAGCTATAGCTTCAGACACACTACCTCAACTAGACAATAGCTTCAGACACACTACCTCAACTAGACAATAGCTTCAGACACACTACCTCAACTAGACAATAGCTTCAGACACACTACCTCAACTAGACAATAGCTTCAGACACACTACCTCAACTAGACAATAGCTTCAGACACACTACCTCAACTAGACAATAGC
>NW_013902774.1:0-248 GCF_000517525.1 Limulus polyphemus | reverse complement strand
GGGCATTTCCTACACTATAGAGCCTCTAGGCACAAGCAAACAATGTTCAAAGTGACATTTCCTGCACCATAAAGCCTCTAGGCACAAGCAAACAATGTTCAAAGGGACATTTCCTACACTATAAAGCCTCTAGGCACAAGCAAACAATGTTCAAAGGGACATTTCCTACACCATAAAGCCTCTAGGCACAAGCAAACAGTGTTCAAAGTGACATTTCCTGCACCATAAAGCCTCTAGGCACAAGCAAA
>NW_013902773.1:0-247 GCF_000517525.1 Limulus polyphemus | reverse complement strand
ATTCTCCTGGTCTAAAACTATATTTAATATACTTAAAAAACCATGGTTATCTATTTTCTGTACGTGGAAGTGTAGGCTAGAGTTTAATATACCGCACATAACACTTAGGCTTGAGTCGAATGAATCATTTTGACTGTGAAAAATAATCAAGCACTTAAACTGATAAATCAAACATTGCATACCGGTTTAAGCTGGTTTAGTGTTAAACAGTTAATAAATAAACTTAGTATTGTTTAATATCGAAGTC
>NW_013902772.1:0-248 GCF_000517525.1 Limulus polyphemus | reverse complement strand
GTATCAAGTTAAAACAGGAGGTAAATTTTAAATTGGAATTAGAAAAATTTAGTTTTGTATCAAGTTAAAACAGGAGGGAAGTTTTAAATAGGAATTAGAAAAATGTAGTTTTGTATCAAGTTAAAACAGGAGGGAAATTTTAAATTGGAATTAGGGAATGTAGTTTTGTATCAAGTTAAAACAGGAGGGAAATTTTTGATTAGCCCAAGTGATTTGTAAAGTTGGCATATTATCAATAACGAAGTCAC
>NW_013902771.1:0-248 GCF_000517525.1 Limulus polyphemus | reverse complement strand
ATCTCTCTGACGTGACTTTCCGGATAAAATGTGGTCGTCGAGGTAAGCCAAAAGTGGTGCATGCCAACAGGCTTTGGCGTTTTCACGGTCCAGGACATTTCAGTTGGGATGAAGTAGACAACAGAACAAATGACACTGCTGAAGATGTGCCACCTGTAGAAGCCACAGTCGAAGAAGAAACTCTACTCAGTTTTGGGAAGGGAATGATGAAGCTTCTTAGATGAATTTAATACCACTGATGATAGGAC
>NW_013902770.1:0-270 GCF_000517525.1 Limulus polyphemus | reverse complement strand
AGTAGGTGTACCAAGTAAGTCTAAAGATGAGTATGGTGGTTATAAATTCGGTAACTAGAGTTACATCTATGTATTCGTGGAGTAGTTGTACCAAGTAAGGCTAAAGATGAGTATGGTGATTATAAATTCGGTAACTACAGTTATACCTAGGTGTTTATGGAGAAGTTGTACCAAGTAAGGCTAAAGATGAGTATGGTGGTTATAAATTAGGTAAGTAGAGTTACACCTAGTAGTTCGTAGAGTTGTTGTACCAAATAATGCTAAAGACGA
>NW_013902769.1:0-248 GCF_000517525.1 Limulus polyphemus | reverse complement strand
CACTAGGACTGTACGTGAGGGTTTGATTATATCTTTATTGATGTAATTTGTATATATCGTACTAAAAAAATGGAGTTCATAAAAAAACTATTATTTTTTCAATAAATGGTACCACTATTAATGTATAAAAGCATTACAGTTTATATCAACACAATCCATACACTTTTCCCAAAAAAATCCTCTTTTAGAAAATGTTCACTTTTTCTAAATTTTTTTCAATGAGGTATGAATACTACGATTAGTAATTA
>NW_013902768.1:0-247 GCF_000517525.1 Limulus polyphemus | reverse complement strand
AAATTTATAACTACCATACTCATCTTTAGCCTTACTTGGTACAACTACTACATGAATACCTAGGCGTAACTCTAGTTACAGAATTTATAACTACCATACTCATCTTTAGCCTTACTTGGTACAACTACTACATGAACACCTAGTTGTAATACAATTTACAGAATTTTTAACCACCATACTCATCTTTAGCGTTACTTGGTACAACTACTCCATGAACACTTAGGTGTAACTGTAGTTACAAAATTTA
>NW_013902767.1:0-248 GCF_000517525.1 Limulus polyphemus | reverse complement strand
AAATCAACTTTGTATAGTGAAGCACATACTTCCTGACTAGTACATCAACTTTGTGTAGTGAAGCACATACTTCCTGACGAGTACATCAACTTTGTGTAGTGAAGCACATACTTTCTGACGAGTACATCAACTTTGTGTAGTGAAGCACATACTTTCTGACGAGTACATCAACTTTGGGTAGTGAAGCACATACTTCCTGACGAGTACATCAACTTTGTGTAGTGAAGCACATACTTCCTGACTAGTAC
>NW_013902766.1:0-248 GCF_000517525.1 Limulus polyphemus | reverse complement strand
GAAACTTACATCTGTCGTTGTAGTAACGGTTTTAAACAACTTTGTTAGAAACCTATATATCTGTCGTTGTAGTAACGGTTTTAAACAGCTTTGTTAGAATCCTACATCTGTCGTTGTAGTAATGGGTTTTAAACAGCTTTGATAGAAACCTACATCTGTCGTTGTAGTAACGGTTTTAAACAACTTTGTTAGAAACTTACATCTGTCGTCATAGTAACGGTTTTAAACAGCTTTGTTAGAAACCTATA
>NW_013902765.1:0-244 GCF_000517525.1 Limulus polyphemus | reverse complement strand
ACTGTTTAACAGCTCGTTGAATTGATAGATTAAATCAATTAACACTAACCATAGCAAACAGTAGTACTGTTTAACAGCTGTTGAAATGATATAGTACACCAATTAACATAACTATGTAAACAGTAGTACTGTTTAACTGCTTTTGAAATGAAATATTAAGCTTAGCTATGCTTTGTATTTCATGAAATTGTATGAATTAGACTGAAGAAAAAAAGCAAGATAATGCAGTAATATATATATATAT
>NW_013902764.1:0-247 GCF_000517525.1 Limulus polyphemus | reverse complement strand
AAAAACGATTATACTAAGTGCCTTAAAAACGATTATACCAAGTACCTTAAAAACAATTATACTAAGTGCCTTAAAAACGATTATACTAAGTGCGTTAAAAACGATTATACCAAGTACCTTAAAAACGATTATACTAAGTGCCTTAAAAACGATAATACTAAGTGCCTTAAAAACGATTATACTAAGTGCCTTAAAAACGATTATACTAAGTGCCTAAAAACGGTTATACTAAGTGCCTTAAAAACGA
>NW_013902763.1:0-248 GCF_000517525.1 Limulus polyphemus | reverse complement strand
AAGCTGATATCATTTGATGTAGTTTCATTATTTACTAGAGTTTGGTGTAAGATTTGACAAGCTGATATCATTTGATGTAGTTTCATTGTTTACTGAAGTTTGGTGTAAGATTTGACAAGCTGATATCATTTGATGTAGTTTTATTGTTTACTGAAGTTTGGTGTAAGATTTGACAAACTGATATCATTTGATGTAGTTTCATTGTTTACTAGAGTTTCGGTGAAAGCTGTTATTAATTGTTTTCAGGA
>NW_013902762.1:0-248 GCF_000517525.1 Limulus polyphemus | reverse complement strand
TAGCTCTTGAACTGGTTTTATTTGTATTGACCTTTAGTTTGACCTAACTCTTGAACTGATTTTATTTGTATTGACCTTTAGTTTGACCTAGCTCTTGAACTGATTTTAGTTGTATTGACCTTTAGTTTGATCTAACTCTTGAACTGATTTTATTTGTATTGACCTTTAGTTTGACCTAACTCTTGAACTGATTTTATTTGTATTGACCCTTAGTTTGATCTAACTCTTGAACTGATTTTATTTGTATT
>NW_013902761.1:0-300 GCF_000517525.1 Limulus polyphemus | reverse complement strand
CCAACCTTGAAACTTCCTAACTATATTTGACAGTAACTTTAGACATGTATAACCAACCTTGAAACTTCCTAACTATACTTGACAGTAACATGAGACATGTATAACCAACCTTGAAACTTCCTAACCATACTTGGCAGTAACTTTAGACACATATAACCAACCTTGAAACTTCCTAACTATACTTGACAGTAACTTTAGACGTGTATAACCAACCTTGAAACTTCCTAACTTTATTTGACAGTAACTTTAGACATGTATAACCAACCTTGAAACTTCCTAACTATACTTGACAGTAACTTG
>NW_013902760.1:0-248 GCF_000517525.1 Limulus polyphemus | reverse complement strand
ATATACCATATATATATATATATATATATCGTTGTGAATGTTTAATCAGAAGTTTTATTTACCATATATATATATCGATGTGAATGTTTAATCAGAAATTTTTATTTACCATGTATATGTATAACATAGTGAATTTTTAAAAAGAAGTTTTTATTTACCATATATATGTATATATATCGTTGAGAATATTTAATCAGAAGTTTTATTTACCATATATATATATATCGTTGTTAATGTTTAACCAGAAA
>NW_013902759.1:0-248 GCF_000517525.1 Limulus polyphemus | reverse complement strand
CTGCTGTTGTCTCTCTTCTTGTTTCTTTTCTTGTTTATTTTCTCGTTCTTCTTGTTTCTTTTCTTTTCCCTCTAATAACTGCTGTAATTTCTCTTCTTGTTCTTCTTGTTTCTTTTGCTGTTCTTGTATTGCTGCCATCAAGTCTGCTATGCTGTAGTTTGATTTGCCGCTTCTCGTTTCCATTTTTTTTGTCCCACTCTCTGACACCAATTTGTTACGTCTCCATTTGTTAATTGATTTTCCGTAAC
>NW_013902758.1:0-248 GCF_000517525.1 Limulus polyphemus | reverse complement strand
CACTATAACAGGACTCTCTTGGTGTAGCGTCTTCACTGTAGCAGACCAGGAGTGTCAATAAATGTAACACGTATACTACACTAGAACAGGACTCTATTGGTGTAGCGTCTTCACTGTAGCAGAATGGTTGAGACAATAAATTTAACATGTATACTACACTAGAACAGAACTCTATTGGTGTAGCGTCTTCACTGTAGCAGACCAGGAGTGTCAATAAATGTAACACGTATACTACACTAGAACAGAAC
>NW_013902757.1:0-248 GCF_000517525.1 Limulus polyphemus | reverse complement strand
AAGCATGAAGATATTCTAACCACTATAGTTAACTGTTTAAGGGGGTATAACTGGTACATTTTGAACCAGTTAATGATGTGATGAAGATAGAACTGGTACATTTTGAACCAGTTAATAATGTGATGGGGATAGAACTGGTACATTTTGAACCAGTTAATGACGTGATGGGGATAGAACTGGTACATTTTGAACTATTTAAGATTATGATGGGGACAGAACTGGTACATTTTGAACCAGTTAATAATGTG
>NW_013902756.1:0-248 GCF_000517525.1 Limulus polyphemus | reverse complement strand
TATATCGTTAAAATAAGTATTAAAACAACAGTCGCCCAACAATTTATAAAAGAAACCTATTATTGGAAAGCTTAAATTCAATATATTATTTCTATAGGAATACATTAATAATTATGATCAGCGAAATTTTGTCAAAAATGCAAAGGCTTTAGCCTATGAAATAGTTAAAGAACGGTTTTTCCTTAAAAGTGAAAATTATAGTATATTTCAATGGAAAACACTCTCTTGAAGCTTCTAAATGGCTTTAA
>NW_013902755.1:0-247 GCF_000517525.1 Limulus polyphemus | reverse complement strand
TACTTTTCCCACAACTGGTCCTCGGACAGTGACCGGTAGCGGAGTGTAGCGGTTCCAGTTTTTTACTACTTTTCCCACAACTGGTCCTCGGACAGTGACCGGCAGCGGAGTGTAGGGGTTCCAGTTTTTTACTACTTTTCCCACAACTGGTCCTCGGACAGTGACCGGCAGCGGAGTGTAGCGGTTCCAGTTTTTTACTACTTTTCCCACAACTGGTCCTCGGACAGTGACTGGCAGCGGAGTGTAG
>NW_013902754.1:0-248 GCF_000517525.1 Limulus polyphemus | reverse complement strand
ATGAACACATTATATAGTGGTCTTCTTTCTTTCAAATCTTCAGTGGGGCCGAGCCTGGAGCTGCATGATTATTCCGATATCTGCAACAGCCGACTTTCCAGTGATTCGTGTTGACGTGTGCGCGTCGTTGTAAGTATTGTTTTAGTTTCTCCGTGTGTTTTTTTTTTCCCCCGTTACCACTTGACAGTTAATATTTAATTTTTGTGACTTTTTGGTTGGTTGGACGAGTTCCACCAACCACCTAACCC
>NW_013902753.1:0-248 GCF_000517525.1 Limulus polyphemus | reverse complement strand
ACTTTCAGCTGGTGTTAGATCCAATATACCTAGAATAGTACCTAGGACTTTTAGCTGGTGATTCGATCTAATATATATAGAATAGTATCTAGGACTTTTAGCTGGTGTTCGATCCAATATATATAGAATAGTATCTAGGACTTTCAGCTGGTGTTAGATCCAATATACCTATAATAGTATCTAGGACTTTCAGCTGGTGTTAGATCCAATATACCTAGAATAGTATCTAGGACTTTCAGCTAATGTTC
>NW_013902752.1:0-247 GCF_000517525.1 Limulus polyphemus | reverse complement strand
CCCACAAAAGACGCAAAAATGATAATTGAAGGCTAGAATTTTGCAAGTAAATACGCAAGTATGCAACGAACGTTCTTGAAAAAATTTCGAGAAGATCCGTCCAAATGGAACGAAGTACTGGGACAATACGCAAAACCTTCCATAACTCCTTTAAAACAAACAGTAGGAAGGTAAAACTCTGCATATTACTAGGCAACGTTAAAGTGTACCTACATACCAAATTTGGTGAAGAATCATAAATTTAGTA
>NW_013902751.1:0-248 GCF_000517525.1 Limulus polyphemus | reverse complement strand
CCCATACGGCTGAAAGGTTTGGTGGGATGCGGATTCGAACCCGCGACCCTCAGATTGTGAGTCGAGCGCCTTATCCACGTGGCCATGCCGGGCCCCGGGTTAAGTAAAGTTAAAGTAATTGTGGATTAGGTGTCTAATTGCTGTTTAAGCTATCGTCGCTAATTTTGTCGATGAAGTAAACGTTTTTAACTTTGATTAACATAATGAATAGGGTTGACAGACATCCGACTTAAAACTGGGGTCGTCCC
>NW_013902750.1:0-273 GCF_000517525.1 Limulus polyphemus | reverse complement strand
TTAAGTATCTTACGAAAATACTTCCTCTTTCAATCAGTAACGGAAGCTGCACGCACGCGCAGCATATATATATAATAACGTGCACACCATGAGTTCTGCACGTGTTTAGATGAATTTATATTTCCAAGATATTCCTCACAAGATGTATGAACTGATTACTTATACGTATTTTCAATATCAATAGCGAAATTAGTTGAATGCAAAAACATGGTCCAAAAGCTATATTGCTCTACTAATGTACACAATCTGTCCTCTATACTTGGCCAAGGAGCC
>NW_013902749.1:0-248 GCF_000517525.1 Limulus polyphemus | reverse complement strand
AGAAATGATAATAGAAGGCTAGAATTTTGCATGTTAATACGCAAGTATGCAACGAACGTTACTGAAAAAATTTCGAGAAGATCCGTCCAAATGGAACGAAGTACTGGTACAAAACGCAAAACGTTCCATAACTCCTGTAATACAAACAGTAGGAAGGTAAAACTCTGCATATTACTACGCAACGTTAAAGTCGTACCTACCATATCAAACTTTGGTGAAGAATCATCAATTTAGGACCCTCTGGTAAC
>NW_013902748.1:0-248 GCF_000517525.1 Limulus polyphemus | reverse complement strand
ATATATATATATATGTATGTGTGTGTATGTGTGCGCGCATCTATATATTTATATGTATTACTGATGTTTAGTTACTCATTCTGTATTTTTGTGTATATATATATGTATGTATGTATGTGTGTGTGTGTGCGCACATGTATACATTTATATGTATTACTGATGTTTAGTTACTCATTAAGTATTTTTGTATATATATATATATGTGTGTGTGTGTGTGTACGCGTATGTGTACTATTTATATGTATTAC
>NW_013902747.1:0-249 GCF_000517525.1 Limulus polyphemus | reverse complement strand
CAGTAATGGTGCTAGATATGGTTACATTTAAACCCTAACAGTAATGGTACTAGATATGGTTACATTTAAACCCTAACAGTAATGGTACTAGATATGGTTACATTAAACCCTAACAGTAATGGTGCTAGATATGGTTACATTTAAACCCTAACAGTAATGGTGCTAGATATGGTTACATTTAAACCCTAAGAGTAATGGTGCTAGATATGTTACTAGGTGCTTGGTAAGAGTGGTATAAGGTAACCTAGG
>NW_013902746.1:0-248 GCF_000517525.1 Limulus polyphemus | reverse complement strand
GTATTTTAGTTAACCCTAGAATTAACAATGTGGATTCCATCAGAGTTGTAAACACTTCTTCTTTCAAACTGCCCCTCCAGTGGCACAGCGGTATGTCTGCGGACCTACAACGCTAGAATCCGGGTTTCGACACCCGTGGTGGGCAGAGCACAGATAGCCCATTGTGTAACTTTGTGCTTAATTACAAACAAACAAACAAACACTCTTTCAAATTATTTATTTAACAGTTTACTAGACTTCATCAGAGG
>NW_013902745.1:0-248 GCF_000517525.1 Limulus polyphemus | reverse complement strand
TAACAATAGAAGGGTTATCATATCACTGCAAACAGGAGGACCACTGTAGGACTGTTTTATGTTATATACTAGACAACTATAAGTGATATGCCATATTGAAACACACAACAATAGAAAGGTTATCATATCACTGCAAACAGGAGGACCACGTAGGACTGTTTTATGTTATATACTAGACAACTATAAGTGATATGCCATATTGAAACACACAACAATAGAATGGTTATCATATCACTACAAACAGGAGG
>NW_013902744.1:0-245 GCF_000517525.1 Limulus polyphemus | reverse complement strand
TATTGACAGGACACATTATTGTTAAATCTTGTGTCTTCTTATTGACAGTACACAGTATCGTTAAATCTTGTGTCTTCTTATTGACAGCCACACAGTATCGTTAAATCTTGTGTCTTCTTATTGACAGTACACAGTATCGTAAATCTTGTGTCTTCTTATTGACAGTACACAGTATCGTTAAATCTTGTGTCTTCTTATTGACAGTACACAGTATCGTTAAATCTTGTGTCTTCTTATTGAGAGTA
>NW_013902743.1:0-268 GCF_000517525.1 Limulus polyphemus | reverse complement strand
TTGCCCAAAGAATATTCAGCAAGTTGCTAAATGATAATTTCAACAGTGATTATTCTATAAACGTATCTTAGCAACGTTATGTTAGTAAAACTTTTTCGAAGATTTAGTCAAGTACTCCAAAGCCTACGCATATCAATATTATATCTTAAAGACGGAGAAGTAATATAAAATAATGAAATTATCATTAGCAATTTTATTTGCTTTAGTTATGTTTGCTGTCAAAACCCAAACTCCAGTGTTTGGAAAATCTATATTACCTACTAAACAT
>NW_013902742.1:0-247 GCF_000517525.1 Limulus polyphemus | reverse complement strand
ATACGTGATGGGATAAATGTGGTATGTTTGTAGTGTGAAGCATGATGACGTCAGGTGGATATGTAACATTATATCATACGTGATGGGACAAACGTGGTATGTTTGTAGTGTGAAGCTTGATGACGTCAGGTGGATATGTAACATTATATCATATCTGGAGAGATAAACGTGGTATGTTTGTTGTGTGAAGTATGATGACGTCAGGTGGATATGTAACATTATATCATATCTGGTGAGATAAACGTGG
>NW_013902741.1:0-247 GCF_000517525.1 Limulus polyphemus | reverse complement strand
TCTAGTGGAAGGAAGACTAAAAGACCGTTATCACAGTCGACAAAATGTAGTGAAAGTAGGACTAAAAAGACCGTCATTAAAGTTAACAAAATATTGCAGAGGAAGGACTAAAAATTCCGTTATCAATGACAACAAAATCTAGTACAAGAAGTACTAAAAAGAAAATTATAAAAGTTATTAAAATATAGTGTAAGAAAAGCTTAAAAGACCATTATCAAAGTCGAAAAAATCTAGTATAAGAAGGCTT
>NW_013902740.1:0-248 GCF_000517525.1 Limulus polyphemus | reverse complement strand
TAGTTAGATATATATACTTGAACACAGTTTTATTAGTTTCATGGAACACTATATACTACTTATAGGACATATAAGTAAACATAAAAGAATATGTGAAATTTTTGAAAAGGTAAACAAATTACAGGGTTGAAAACTGACTAA
Organism: Limulus polyphemus; assembly: GCF_000517525.1. NCBI lineage: Eukaryota > Metazoa > Arthropoda > Merostomata > Xiphosura > Limulidae > Limulus > Limulus polyphemus. The sequence continues at coordinate 107 of NW_013902740.1, read as the reverse complement.
AACGACCCATATCAATGTCAACAAAATCTAGTGGAAGGAAAACTAAAAGACCTTTATAACAGTAGATAAAACATAGTTTAAGAAGGATTAAAAATACCATTATGAAA
>NW_013902739.1:0-248 GCF_000517525.1 Limulus polyphemus | reverse complement strand
TATCTTTTAGTATGTAAATACACTACCTGGATGTCTCCTCCTATTGACTTCCTGGATCAAGTAGGTAACATACATTCTATCTTTAGTATGTAAGTACACTACCTGGATGTCTCCTCCTATTGACTACCTGGATCAAGTAGGTAACATACCTTCTATCTTTAGTATGTAAGTACACTACCTGGCTGTCTCCTCCTATTGAATTCTGGATCAAGTAGGTAACATTCCTTCTATATTTTAGTATGTAGTCC
>NW_013902738.1:0-246 GCF_000517525.1 Limulus polyphemus | reverse complement strand
ATTCTTTTGATCTTTTGTGAAACATTCTTTTGATCTGGTGTGAAACATTCTTCTGATCTGGTTTTGAAACATTCTTTTGATCTGATGTGAAACATTCTTCTGATCTGGTGTGAAACATTCTTTTGATCTTATGTGAAACATTCTTTGATCTGGTGTGAAACATTCTTCTGATCTGGTGTGAAACATTCTTTGATCTGATGTGAAACATTCTTTTGATCTGGTGTGAAACATTCTTTTGATCTGGTG
>NW_013902737.1:0-245 GCF_000517525.1 Limulus polyphemus | reverse complement strand
AAAGACGTAGTGTGGGATCACCTAGCCTAGAGCCAAGTGCATAAAATGAATCATGAGAGTAAAAATATCGATTCAGTTTTAAACTTAAATCGTTTCTGAATTAAGCTACTTTCTGTTATATCACCAACGTTTTAAATAAAAAACAAACCTCCTCAATCAACAGACTCTAAATTAAGAAATCAACAAACATTTTACCAAATAGTGCTACCAAAACGCATTGGCTTATATATATATATATATATATA
>NW_013902736.1:0-247 GCF_000517525.1 Limulus polyphemus | reverse complement strand
ATCAATACTTTACACTGGTCTAGAACACAATGTCATAGTGGCAATACTTTACACTGGTCTAGAACACAATGTCAAAGTATCAATACTTTACACTGGTCTAGAACACAATGTCAAAGTATCAATACTTTACACTGGTCTAGAACACAATGTCAAAGTATGAATACTTTACACTAGTCTAGAACACAATGTCAAAGTATCAATACTTTACACTGGTCTATAACAATGTCAAGGTAACAATACTTTACAC
>NW_013902735.1:0-382 GCF_000517525.1 Limulus polyphemus | reverse complement strand
AAACGACGCCCTGATACACAGATATACATGTATCGTGAATAACTGTTCCTTTCTTATTCAGGACATCCCGCTGATCAGTTTGGCGAATATTATCCACCGTGTGGGTTTCTAAACGACGCCCTGATACACAGATATACATGTATCGTGAATAATTGTTCCTTTCTTATTCAGGACATCCCGCTGATTAGTTTGGCGAATATTATCCACCGTGTGGGTTTCTAAACGACGCCCTGATACACAGATATACATGTATCGTGAATAATTGTTCTTTTCTTATTTAGGACATCCCACTGATTAGTTTGGCGAATATTATCTACCGTGTGGGTTTCTAAACGACGCCCTGATACACAGATATACATGTATCGTAAATAACTGTTCCTTT
>NW_013902734.1:0-246 GCF_000517525.1 Limulus polyphemus | reverse complement strand
TAATGAACAAAACTAGGAAACCCTTTACAATCACACCAAGATCATATAATGATACAAAAACTAGGAAACCCTTTACAATCACACCAAGATCATGTAATGAACAAAAACTAGGAAACCATTTACAATCACACCAATATCATACAATGATCAAAAACTAGGAAACCCTTTAAAATCACACTAAGATCATGTAATGAACAAAAACTAGGAAATCCTTTACAATCACACCAAGATCATGTAATGATCAAA
>NW_013902733.1:0-248 GCF_000517525.1 Limulus polyphemus | reverse complement strand
AACAAATAATTACATATGTACGATAGTAACTTTATGCATCACAAAAGTAGCCGGATGAAACAAGTTCATTTTTAAAGATTAATTTTCTAAATATTTACGTACAAAATGTACACTAGCCATTTCTCATAGTCTGCCTATCAATTCATCTACTGACCTGCAAAATTTTCATGTATCCTTTTTATTATATATATATATATAGTCTACTAATAACTATTAAACAAACACTAGAATATAAATTTTAATTTCTT
>NW_013902732.1:0-248 GCF_000517525.1 Limulus polyphemus | reverse complement strand
AACAGTCCCTGAACGAGTATAAAGTGTAACTATGGAACAGTCCATGAACAAGTATAAAGTGTAACTATGAAACAGTCCATGAACAAGTATATTGTGTAACTAAGGAACAGTCCATGAACAAGTATAAAGTGTAACTAAGGAACAGTCCATGAACAAGTATAAAGTGTAACTATGGAACAGTCCATGAACAAGTATAAAGTGTAACTATGGAACAGTCCATGAACAAGTATAAAGTGTAACTATGGAAC
>NW_013902731.1:0-249 GCF_000517525.1 Limulus polyphemus | reverse complement strand
TAAACAAGAAGAGAGATTACAGCAGTTGTTGGAGGAAAAAGAAAAGAAACAAGAAGAGAAATTACAGTAGTTGTCAGTGGAAAAAGAAAAGAAACAAGAAGAATGAGAAATTAAACAAGAAGAGAGATTACAGCACTTATTAGAGGAAAAAGAAAAGAAACAAGAAGAACGAGAAATTAAACAGGAAGAGAGATTACAGCAGTTGTTGGTGGAAAAAGAAAAGAAAAGAAACAAGAAGAGAAATTACAG
>NW_013902730.1:0-361 GCF_000517525.1 Limulus polyphemus | reverse complement strand
GGTTCAGCAGTAAGTATGAAAAGTTATAACTTTAAAAAACAAAAACAAACGGATATCCCTAACCACGTGGGCAAAGCACAGATAACCCATTGTGTAGCTTTGTGCTTAATAAGGAAACAAATCTGTGAATATTATTCAACATAAGAATTTAAATTTGTTTACAGTTTTATCTTTGCAATGAAAAATAGACATCAAACTCTTAAAGAAATAATAACAATACTTTATTTATTTATTTTTTACAAAATAAAGAGCCCCCCAGTGGCACAGCGGTATGTCTGCGGACTTACAACGCTAGAAACCGGGTTTCGATACCCGTGGTGGGCAGGGCACAGATAGCCCTTGTGTAGCTTTGTGCATAATT
>NW_013902729.1:0-246 GCF_000517525.1 Limulus polyphemus | reverse complement strand
AACATTCCGAACACTCTATACACTTGGCAAGCCTGATCCAAATTAAACACGACAGAGAGCCTTGCGTCGTGAACTCTCGGATTAACATTCCGAACACTCTATACACTTTACCCACCACTTGTCAGAAAAAGTTTTGAAAACCACGACATATCAAATGCACATCTTCAAAGCTGTACACATCACACTATAATGTGGTAAACATTTTCAAATGAAAACTATTACAAGTAATTTAATACTAACACAAAC
>NW_013902728.1:0-248 GCF_000517525.1 Limulus polyphemus | reverse complement strand
TTACCAAACACTGTCAATGTGGTACAACTTACCAAACACTGTCAATATGGTACAACTTACCAAACACTATCAAATGGTACTACTTACCAAACACTGTCAATATGGTACAACTTACCAAACACTGTCAATGTGGTACATGTTACCAAACACTGTCAATGTGGTACAACTTACCAAACACTGTCAATATGGTACAACTTACCAAACAATGTCAATGTGGTACATGTTACCAAACACTGTCAATGTGGTAC
>NW_013902727.1:0-247 GCF_000517525.1 Limulus polyphemus | reverse complement strand
ATTACTCAAGATGGACATTTTAGTATTACTCAAGATGGATATTTTAGTATTACTCAAGATGGATATTTTGGTACTACTCAAGACGAATATTTTGGTATTATTCAAGATGAATATTTTAGTACTACTCAAGACGAATATTTTAGTACTACTCAAGATGGATATTTTAGTACTACTCAAGATGGATATTTTGGTATTATTCAAGACCAATATTTTGGTATTATTCAAGACGAATATTTAGTATTACTCA
>NW_013902726.1:0-250 GCF_000517525.1 Limulus polyphemus | reverse complement strand
GTACTCAGATTAAAAGCCTATTTTTTATGCCTATTTTACAGTTATGATGGGCTCTCTTCTGGCTGGAACAAATGAATCACCTGGTGAATACTTTTTCTCTGATGGAGTCAGATTGCAAATGATCTCAACCAGATTTAAAATGTTCAAAATTAGAAATCAAGAAAAAAAAAGAAGTAATTTTGTAAGCAAGGAATATACACAATAGATCAGAAAAATATCCTATTTGCACACAATACAGTACTAGTTCTTC
>NW_013902725.1:0-247 GCF_000517525.1 Limulus polyphemus | reverse complement strand
AACATAGTGAGTACATGTATTTATGCCATATTTTTAACATTATGGTGAACATTGTGAGTACATGTGTTTATACCATATTTTTAACATTATGGTGAACATTGTGAGTACATGCGTTTATACCATATTTTTAACATTATGGTGAACATTGTGAGTACATGCGTTTATACCAATTTTTAACATTATGGTGAACATTGTGAGTACATGCGTTTATACCATATTTTTAACATTATGGTGAACATAGTGAGTA
>NW_013902724.1:0-269 GCF_000517525.1 Limulus polyphemus | reverse complement strand
ACCCTCAGAAAGAGTAATCTCCGTTTACGCATAGCCTAAAAAAAAGTAGGCCCGTTCACGCATACCCTCAGAAAGAGTAGACTCGTTTACGCATAGCCTCAAAAAAGTAGGCTCTCTCACGCATAGCCTCAGAAAGAGTAGGCTCGTTTATGCATAGCCTCAAAAAAAAGTAGGCCCGTTCACGCATACCCTCAGAAAGAGTAACCTCGTTTACGCATAGCCTCAAAAAAGTAGGCTCTTTCACGCATAACCTCAGAAGGAGTAGGCTC
>NW_013902723.1:0-247 GCF_000517525.1 Limulus polyphemus | reverse complement strand
TATAAACATTTACATTTTAAAACAGTTGCTGTTAGCTGAAGTAATACTGACAAAAATAAATATCCACACTTTAAAACAGTTGCTGCTAGCTGAAATAATACTGACAAAAATAAACATCCATACTTTAAAACAGTTGCTGTTAGCTGAAGTAATACTGACAAAAATAAATATCCACACTTTAAAAAACTTTCTGCTAGCTGAAGTAATACGGACAAAAATAAATATCTACACTTTAAAACACTTGCTG
>NW_013902722.1:0-248 GCF_000517525.1 Limulus polyphemus | reverse complement strand
CCTTCCATCCATGTTAGACGTGTTGATGTATAGCCTTCCATCCATGTTAGACGTGTTGATGTATAGCCTTACATCAGTGTTAGACGTGTTGATGTATAGCCTTACATCCATCTTAGACGTGTTAATGTGTAGCCTTCCATCCATCTTAGACGTGTTGATGTGTAGCCTTCCATCCATGTTAGACGTGTTGATGTATAGCCTTCCATCCATGTTAGACGTGCTGATGTATAGCCTTACATCAATGTTAG
>NW_013902721.1:0-248 GCF_000517525.1 Limulus polyphemus | reverse complement strand
GTTGTTAAGCACAAAGCTACACAAAGGGGTATCTGTGCTGTGTCCACCACGGGTACCGAAACCCGGTTTTTAGCCGTATAAGCGTTTAGACTTACTGTTGAGCCATTAGAGGGCTTCTAAAGAGCTTAACATAATATTGTTAAGGTTTGTTTATACAGAAGTTGTGGCACTTATTTCTGTAAAAATAGGAGAACTAATTTAATTAGCAGGTAGTTCTATTCATCACGATGTTTTAAAGAATTTAACAG
>NW_013902720.1:0-245 GCF_000517525.1 Limulus polyphemus | reverse complement strand
CAGTGTATTTATTGTTCCAACAATATATTATACATATCTACAAGATAAACTAGTGTATTTATTGTTCCAACAATATATTATACATATCTACAAGATAAACTAGTGTATTTATTGTTCCAACAATATATTATACATATCTACAAGATAAACCAGTGTATTTATTGTTCCAACAATATATTATACATATCTACAAGATAAACCAGTGTATTTATTGTTCCCAACAATATATTATACATATCTACAAG
>NW_013902719.1:0-248 GCF_000517525.1 Limulus polyphemus | reverse complement strand
AACGTGATACCTAACATTTGACTCTGATCTGAATAGAGAACAACGTGATACTTAACATTTGACTCTGTTCTTTATTCAGATCAGATAACGTGTCAACGTGATACCTAACATTTGACTCTGATCTGAATAGAGAACAACGTGATACCTAACATTTGACTCTGTTCTTTATTCAGATCAGATAAAGTGTCAACGTGATACCTAACATTTGACTCTGATCTGAATAGAGAACAACGTGATACCTAACATTT
>NW_013902718.1:0-246 GCF_000517525.1 Limulus polyphemus | reverse complement strand
GTTACTAAAACTACATCTACAGATTACGTATCTGTGTAGAAGGTAACGTTACTAAAACTACATCTACAGATTACGTATCTGTAGAAGGTAACGTTACTAAACTACATCTATGTTACTAAAACTACATCTACAGATTACGTATCTGTGTAGAAGATAACGTTATTAAAACTACACCTATGTTACTAAGACTACATCTACAGATTACGTATCTGTGTAGAAGATAACGTTACTAAAACTACACCTATG
>NW_013902717.1:0-245 GCF_000517525.1 Limulus polyphemus | reverse complement strand
ACATCGATTTTGTCACCTATGTTGGATTGGACAGCTTTTTTGTTTCTAAGTGAGTAAACATTGATTTTTTCACTTATGTTGGATTGGACAGCTATCTTGTTTCAAAGTGAATAAACATGGATTTTGTCACCTATGTTGGATTGGACAGCTTTCTTGTTTCTAAGTGAATAATCATTGATTTTGTCACCTATGTTGGAATGGACAGCTATCTTGTTTCTAAGTGAATAAACATTGATATTGTCACT
>NW_013902716.1:0-247 GCF_000517525.1 Limulus polyphemus | reverse complement strand
TGTCACATTAGAAGAGGATATTTGTGCCAAATCAACAACAACACTACACTAACTGTATTAAGTGATACAACTAAGATGACTGTACTGTCATATTAGAAAAGGCTATTTGTGACAAACCAACAACAACTGCACTAACTGTATTAAGTGATACAACTAAGATAACTGTACTGTCACATTAGAAAAGGTTATTTGTGACAAAACAACAACAACTGCACTGACTGTATTAAGTGATACAAGTAAGAGATCT
>NW_013902715.1:0-493 GCF_000517525.1 Limulus polyphemus | reverse complement strand
CAACGTTTCTTGTCTACGGTATTAACTCATCAAATCAAGAGATCTTTACTGTTAAAACTATCAACGTTTCTTGTCTACGGTATCAACTAATCAAGTCACGAGATCTTTACTGTTAAAACGATCAACGTTTCTTGTCTACGGTATCAACTAATCAAGTCACGAGATCTTTACTGTTAAAACTATCAACGTTTCTTGTCTACGGTATCAACTAATCAAGTCACGAGATCTTTACTGTTAAAACTATCAACGTTTCTTGTCTACGGTATCAACTAATCAAGTCACGAGTTTTTTACTGTTAAAACTATCAACGTTTCTTGTCTACGGTATCAACTAATCAAGTCACGAGATCTTTACTGTTAAAATTAGCAACGTTTCTTGTCTACGGTATCAGCTAATCAAATCAAGAGTTTTTTTTACTGTTAAAACGATCAACGTTTTTTGTCTACCGTATCAACTAATCAAATCACGAGATCTTTACTGTTAAAACGATCAA
>NW_013902714.1:0-247 GCF_000517525.1 Limulus polyphemus | reverse complement strand
AAACTGTTTAACATCTCATTCTTCTATCGTTACCAAACCGTTTAACATCTCATTCTTTTATCGTTACCAAACTGTTTAACATCTCATTCTACTATCGTTACCGAACCATTTAACATCTCATTCTTCTATCGTTACCAAACTGTTTAACATCTCATTATACTATCGTTACCAGACCGTTTAACATCTCATTCTTCTATCATTACCAAACTGTCTAACATCTCATTCTACTATCGTTACCAAACTGTTT
>NW_013902713.1:0-247 GCF_000517525.1 Limulus polyphemus | reverse complement strand
ATCTTCTAAAGAGGTTCCGTGGCATCTGAGTTGAATAAATTACTACCTGGATCTTCTATAGAGGTTCCGTGAAATCTGACTTGAATAAAATAACTACCTGAATCTTCAAAAGATTTTCCGTGGCATCTGACTTGAATAAATTACTACCTGGATCTTCTATAGAGGTTCCGTGACATCTGACTTGAACAAACTAACTACCTGATTCTTCCAAAGAGGTTCTGTGACATCTGACTTGAATAAACTAAGT
>NW_013902712.1:0-426 GCF_000517525.1 Limulus polyphemus | reverse complement strand
CATCCTCTAAACTTGTCTAATACACCACAATACTCAAACACTAAACGTGTCTAACACACCACAATACTCATCCTCTAAACGTGTCTAACACACCACAATACTAATCCTCTAAACGTGTCTAACACACCACAATACTCATCCGACACGTTTAGAGGATGAGTATTGTGGTGTGTTAGACACTTTTAGAGGATGAGTATTGTTGTGTGTTAGACACATTTAGAATATAAGTATTGTGGTGTTAGCCACATTTAGAGGATGAGCATTGTGGTAGGTTAAGTACATTTAGAGAATGAGTATTGTAGAGTTTTAGACACGTTTAGAGGATGAGTATTGTGGTATGTTAGACACGTTTAGAGGATGAGTACTGTGGTGATTTAGACACGTTTAGATTGTGTGTTACAATACTCATCCACTAAACGTGTCTAA
>NW_013902711.1:0-245 GCF_000517525.1 Limulus polyphemus | reverse complement strand
TCCAATATTTCGACGTATTTCGTCAAAATTTATGATGCCAACGCACTCCACCAAGCTCGATCTCCCATCAACCCAAACAGCTCCCCAAACCATCACGCTGAAACCACCATGCTTCACAGTTGGCTGCAATCTGTTGAGCCAAAACTCTTGGTGAGGCATTCTCCAGACCCATATCCTTCCCCTTCCGAAAATTGAGCGAATCTTGATTCGTCTGAGAACAATACGGTCTTCCAAAAGTCCAGAGG
>NW_013902710.1:0-248 GCF_000517525.1 Limulus polyphemus | reverse complement strand
GGATTCACTTCAGCATCATCAACTCTTTCAGTCGGCTTAACTTCAGCTTGATGGCACCTGGTTAGTTCAACCTCACTTTTGCAGCAATGTCTGCAGTCATTTTTGCAGGGTCTTTGGCTCAGTCCATCAGCATCACCATGGGATTTTCCTTCTCTGTATTCAATATTATAATTATACTGGTCTATTTTTCCAATCCAACGTGCTAGTTGTCCCTCTGGGTTCTTTGATGATCTTAACCAGCGTAACGC
>NW_013902709.1:0-248 GCF_000517525.1 Limulus polyphemus | reverse complement strand
CACGCATATATTATTTTAAACTATGTCATCTTGTTTATTTTGTTGTTCAAGCTGCCATTGTTGCAGGTTTTCTTGCAACTGCTGTTGTCTCTCTTCTTGTTTCTTTTGCTGCTCTTGTATTGCTGCCATCCAGTCTGCTAAACTGTAGTTTGATTTTCCGCCACTCGTTTCCATTTTTTTTTCATCCCACTTCTTACACCAATTTGTTACGTTTGTTAATTGATTTTTTCCGTAACTTCGTTCCGATG
>NW_013902708.1:0-246 GCF_000517525.1 Limulus polyphemus | reverse complement strand
TTTCTTGTAACTTATGTTGTTTCTTAAAGTGACTGCTTTCTTGTAACTTGTGTTGTTTCTTGAAGTGACAGCTTTCTTGTAACTTGTGTTGTTTCTTAAAGTGACAGCTTTCTTGTAACTTTTGTTGTTTCTTAAAGTGACAGCTTTCTTGTAACTTGTGTTGTTTCTTAAACTGACTGCTGTCTTGTGTTGTTTCTTGAAGTGACAGCTTTCTTGTAACTTATGTTGTTATTTAAAGTGACAGCT
>NW_013902707.1:0-248 GCF_000517525.1 Limulus polyphemus | reverse complement strand
GGTTACTCTACTGATTATCCAACAATAAGTGAACATAACGCCAACAAAGCTTATTCTGTTGATTATCCAACAATAAGTGAACATAACGCCAACAAAGGTTACTCTATTGATTATCCAACAATAAGCGAACATAACGCCAACAAAGGTTATTCTGTTGATTATCCAACAATAAGTGAACATAACGCCAACAAAGGTTATTCTGTTGATTATCCAACAATAAGTGAACATAACGCCAACAAAGGTTACTC
>NW_013902706.1:0-245 GCF_000517525.1 Limulus polyphemus | reverse complement strand
ATACACATTTAGTAAAGGTTTGGTAACTGAAGGAGTTGAAATGAATTTTAAGACAGATGAGTTCCTGGTTGATACACATTTAGTAAAAGTTTGGTAACTAAAGGAGTTGAAATGAATTTTAAGACAGATGAGTTCCTGGTTGATACAGATTTAGTAAAGGTTTGGTAACTAAAGGAGTTGAAATGAATTTTAAGACAGATGAGTTCCTGGTTGATACACTTTTAGTAAAAGTTTGGTAACTAAAG
>NW_013902705.1:0-248 GCF_000517525.1 Limulus polyphemus | reverse complement strand
AGCAAAGAACAACAGATGACACATACAGGACAGGGGAGTCTATCTGGATCAGGATGAGGGTATGCAGATAGGGGAAAAGAGGACTTATCTTGTCGAGCCACAGAGGTCGTGGGAAGGAAAACATGATCTGAATAAAGGATAAGGTAGGAGGAGTGGTACAAGGTCCTGGCAAACCCCGAGGGCAAAAATAACCGACCTATGACGCCTGCAGGCCAGGAGGAGGAAGAAATATGCATTCAAAGATAGGT
>NW_013902704.1:0-247 GCF_000517525.1 Limulus polyphemus | reverse complement strand
GTTTCCATCAGCTCAAGACTACTTGTTCAACTATCCCTCTTTTCATCAGCTCAAGACTACTTGTTCAACTATCCTTGTTTCCATCAGCTCAAGACTACTTGTTCAACTATCCCTCTTTTCATCAGCTCAAGACTACTTGTTCAACTATCCTTGTTTCCATCAGCTCAAGACTACTTGTTCAACTATCCCTCTTTTCATCAGCTCAAGACTACTTGTTCAACTATCCTTGTTTCCATCTTCTCAAGAC
>NW_013902703.1:0-248 GCF_000517525.1 Limulus polyphemus | reverse complement strand
ATTCGTTATAATGTACAATAATATACACATAGAGTTGTTCGTTATAATGTACAATAATATACACACAGAGTTGTTCGTTATAATGTATAATAATATACACACAACAGTTGTTCGTTATAATGTATAATAATATACACACAGAGGAGATCGTTATAATGTACAATAATATACACACAGAGTTGTTCGTTATAATGTACAATAATATATACATAGAGTTGTTCGTTATAATGTACAATAATATACACACA
>NW_013902702.1:0-248 GCF_000517525.1 Limulus polyphemus | reverse complement strand
GAGTGTTCTACAGTGTGTTTTACTGAGTGTTCTACTGTGTGTTCTACTGAGTGTTCTACTGTGTGTTCTACTGAATGTTCTACTGTGTGTTCTACTGAATGTTCTACTGTGTGTTCTACTGAATGTTCTACTGTGTGTTCTACTGAATGTTCTACTGTGTGTTCTACTGAATGTTCTACTGTGTGTTCTACTGAATGTTCTACCGTGTGTTCTACTGAATGTTTTACTGAGTGTTCTACTGAATGTTC
>NW_013902701.1:0-246 GCF_000517525.1 Limulus polyphemus | reverse complement strand
CTAATAAGTATTGTGATAGGGGGAGACACAACTAGCGACAGGTCTTTAAATGTTTTTATTAGTAGTATTATTTATGTGTGTAGATAAGTGAAACTAATATGTATTGTAATAGGGGGAGATACAGTTATCGACAGGTCTTTAAAAGTTTTTATTAGCAGTATTATTTATGTGTGTAGATAAGTGAAACTAATATGTATTGTGATAGGGGGAGACACAATTAGCAACAGGTCTTTAAATGTTTTTTAT
>NW_013902700.1:0-248 GCF_000517525.1 Limulus polyphemus | reverse complement strand
GACACAACAGTTAGCCAAGTTTGACCTTGTTCTTATACAAAACAATCGATAGTACCAACCGTATCCCGGTGGAACTGCGGTAAGTTGACAGACTTACAACGCTAATATTCGGGGTTCGATTCCCAGTGGTGGACACAACAGTTAGCCAAGTTTGACCTTGTTCTTATACAAAACAATCGATAGTACCAACCGTATCCCGGTGGAACTGCGGTAAACTGACAGACTTACAACGCTAATGTTCGGGGTTC
>NW_013902699.1:0-245 GCF_000517525.1 Limulus polyphemus | reverse complement strand
GACAGAACACAGTATCGTTAAATCTTGTGTCTCCTTATTGACAGGACACACTATTGTTAAATCTTGTGTTTTCTTACTGACAGTATACACTATCGTTGAATATTGTGTCTTCTTTATGACAGTACACAGTATCGTTAAATACTTAGTGTCTTCTTATTGACAGTACACAGTATTGTTAAATCTTGTGCCTTCTTATTGACAGTACACAGTATCGTTGAATCTTGTGTCTTCTTATTGACAGGACC
>NW_013902698.1:0-592 GCF_000517525.1 Limulus polyphemus | reverse complement strand
CCAAGTATTTTTTCTCCATCTCTTGAGATATAACTGAACTTCCAAGTATTTTTTCTCATCCTATTGAGATATAACTGAACTTCTAAGTATTTCTTTCTTAATTTTTCTCAATATATTGAGAGATCACTGAACTTCCAAGGATACATGTAGAAAAGATAAGTTATATCTCAATAGATGGAGAAATAATACTTGGAAGTTCAGTTATCTGTCAATAGATGGAGCAAAAAGTTAAGAAAATATACACTGAAGTTCAGTTATTTCTCGTCAATAGATGGAGAGAAAAAATTAAGAAAAAATCCTTGGAAGTTCTAATAAGGAAAAATACTTCAAAGTTCAGTTATTTCTTCTTTCTCCATCTATTGAGAGATAACTGAACTTCCAAGTATTTTTTCTTAATTTTTCCTAAAATAGATACTACAGTTGAAAGTAAACATAATCTATTTTTGGATTAATTTGGAGGCCAGCGAAGCTGGAACGGTTCCTTTTGGACGGTACAAGTACCCCGGAGCACTGGACGTACGTTTGGGGAGATTTCCAGAACCCAACGCTTTCCAACCTCACCCCGGGTTACTGTATGTGCACACAATCATAA
>NW_013902697.1:0-249 GCF_000517525.1 Limulus polyphemus | reverse complement strand
TAGCTCGCCTATTTTGATATAGGATTATGGAATAAATATTGGGAATTTCGATGAAAGGATGTCCATTCTGAATAGTACACATCAAGGGCATCTTTGTATATAAATATGAAGAAAAATAAATTTTTTCAAAATTTTAGCAAAACATCAAGGCTATAGCCTTGGTATTTTCGGCGAAAATGTCAATTTTTTGAAACTTGAAAAACAGTGCTTTTTTGAGGCGAATTTAATAGAAGAATTACGGCTAGTGTT
>NW_013902696.1:0-248 GCF_000517525.1 Limulus polyphemus | reverse complement strand
GCAACGAATGTTCATTCAAAATGTGGAGATGATCCGTCCAAATGGAACGACGTACTGGTACAAAACGCAAAACCTTCCATATCTCCTTTAAAACAAACAGTAGGAAGAAAAAACTCTGCATATTACTACGCAACGTTAAAGTGTACCTACATACCAAATTTGGTGAAGAATCATCAATTTAGGACCCTCTGGTAACAAGAAATCGAAAAACAATCAGTAACAAAAAGCTTCACTGCAGTACCCATACG
>NW_013902695.1:0-248 GCF_000517525.1 Limulus polyphemus | reverse complement strand
AGGACTTGTAGTCTTTCTTTACGTGAGTCAGAGCTTATGACAGTGTACAAAGAGACATCTTTAGGTCAGGGCCTGTAGACTTTCTTTACGTGAGTCAGAGCTTATGACAGTGTACAAAGAGACATCTTTAGGTCAGGACCTGTAGACTTTCTTTACGAGAGTCAGAGCTTATGGCAGTGTACAAAGAGACATCTTTAGGTCAGGACTTGTAGGTCTTTCTTTACGTGAGTCAGAGCTTATGACAGTGT
>NW_013902694.1:0-244 GCF_000517525.1 Limulus polyphemus | reverse complement strand
ATACTGTGTACTATCAATAACAAGCCATAAGATTTAACGATACTGTGTACCTATCAATAACAGGCCACAAGATTTAACAATACTGTGTACTGTCAATAAGAAGACACAAGATTTAACAATACTGTGTACTGTCAATAAGAAGACACAAGATTTAACAATACTGTGTACTGTCAATAAGAAAACACAAGATTTAACGATACTGTGTACTATCAATAACAAGCCATAAGATTTAACGATACTGTGT
>NW_013902693.1:0-248 GCF_000517525.1 Limulus polyphemus | reverse complement strand
CATGCTGGCACCCTACAGAAAACATCAAATCTTACCAAGAATTATCTGAGTCAGTCTGAATGAAAGGTGAAGCCTTTAATGAGTCAGTCTGAATGAAAGGTGAAGCCTTTACTGAGTCAGTCTGAATGAAAGGTGGAGCCTTTACTGAGTCAGTCTGAATGAAAGGTGGAGCCTTTACTGAGTCAGTCTGAATGAAAGGTGAAGCCCTTACTGAGTTAGTTTGAATGAAAGGTGAAGCCTTTACTGAG
>NW_013902692.1:0-248 GCF_000517525.1 Limulus polyphemus | reverse complement strand
AACACCTAGGTGTAACTATAGTTACCGAATTTATAACCATCATACTCATCTTTAACCTTTCTTGTACAACTACTCTATGAACACCTACGTTTAACTATAGTTACCGAATTTATAACAACGATACTAATCTTTAGCCTTACTTGGTACAACTACTCCCTAAACACCTAGGTGTAACTATAGTTTCCGAATTTATAACCACCATACTCATCTTTAGCCTTACTTGGTACAACTACTGCATAAACACTTAG
>NW_013902691.1:0-247 GCF_000517525.1 Limulus polyphemus | reverse complement strand
AAGTAAACAGTATACGTTAAATCTAGTGTATTACTTAATAGAAAGTACACAGTATCGTTAAATCTTGTGTCTTCTTATTGACAGTACACAGTATCGTTAAATCTTGTGTATTCTTATTGACAGGACACATTATTGCTAAATCTTGTGTTTCTTACTGACAGTACACATTATCGTTGAATATTGTGTCTTCTTATTGACAGTACACAGTATCGTTAAATCTTGTGTGTTCTAAATGACAGTACAGAGT
>NW_013902690.1:0-247 GCF_000517525.1 Limulus polyphemus | reverse complement strand
AACGTTTTTGAATAAAACCTGTACCATTTTTTAACGTTCTTGAATAAAACCTGTACCATTTTCTAACGTTCCTGAATAAAACCTGTACCATTTTTTAACGTTCTTGAATAAAACCTATACCATTTTTTAACGTTCTTGAATAAAACCTGTACCATTTTTTAACGTTCTTGAATAAAACCTTTACCATTTTTTAACGTTCTTGAATAAAACCTGTACCATTTTTTAACGTTCTTGAATAAAACCTGTA
>NW_013902689.1:0-248 GCF_000517525.1 Limulus polyphemus | reverse complement strand
CTCAATGTCTTTTTAACTTCGAGATGCTCTCCTGTTAAACTGTCATGGGGTTGACGCAGCACAACTTCCCGTAACTTTCTCGGTATAACTGTTTGCCAGATCGTCACTTTCCCATCTGCAGTTTCCCATCTACGGAAAAGAATACCATCTTCAAGCTTCAACTGGTTCCATTGTGCCCAATAGTTCTTTGTCATAGAATTTAAGCTAGTCACCTTCTCCCAAGCAGGGCGCAAAACACTTGCTTTTAG
>NW_013902688.1:0-248 GCF_000517525.1 Limulus polyphemus | reverse complement strand
AAGATGGAAACGAGAGGCGGAAAATCAAACTACAGCTTAGCAGATTTGATGGCAGCAATACAAAAACAAGAAAAGAAACAAGAAGAACGAGAAGAGAAATTACAACAGTTGTTAGAGGAGAGAGAAAAGAAACAAGAAGAACGAGAAAATAAACAAGAAGAACGAGAAGAGAGGCAACAGCAGTTGCAAGAAAACCTGCAACAATGGCAGCTCGAACAACAAAATAAACAAGAAAAGAAACAAGAAGA
>NW_013902687.1:0-247 GCF_000517525.1 Limulus polyphemus | reverse complement strand
GATACTTTCTATTGGGTCCTATTTAATCCACTCGGACTTATGGAAACTCATGTAGATATGTTGTAAATATATGAGTTAATTAACACACTGGCTGCACACTAAAGTCGACAGTGGTTCATAGAACGATACTAGCTATTGAGACCTATTTAATTCAGACGGACTAAAGGAAACACATGTAGATATGTTGTAAATAGATGAGTTTATTAACACATTGGCTGCCGACTAAAGTCAACAGTGGGTCATAGAA
>NW_013902686.1:0-248 GCF_000517525.1 Limulus polyphemus | reverse complement strand
GTATTATCTAGAGATAAATGTAATAAACGTGTATTATCTAGAGATAAGTGTAATAAAACTGTGTTATCTAGAGATAAATGTAATAAACGTGTATTATCTAGAGATAAGTGTAATAAACGTGTATTATCTAGAGATAAATGTAATAAAAGTGTATTATCTGGACAGATGTAACTTACAAACTAGTAAGTTTTGTTCTTGCTATCTTCTTCTGGCAACCTAAATCAACCACTTACAAACCAGTAAGTTTT
>NW_013902685.1:0-248 GCF_000517525.1 Limulus polyphemus | reverse complement strand
CTTCTACGTCTAAGTTCTGGTTGTCAATAGCTCTCATTCTTGGCTTCTTCGTCTAGGTCCTGGTTGTCAATAGCTCTCATTCTTGGCTTCTACGTCTAGGTCCTGGTAGCCAATAGCTCTCATTCTTGGTTCTACGTCTATGTCCTGGTAGCCAATAACTCTCATTCTTGGCTTCTACGTCTAGGTCCTGGTAGCCAATAGCTCTCATTCTTGGCTTCTACGTCTAAGTTCTGGTTGTCAATAGCTCT
>NW_013902684.1:0-246 GCF_000517525.1 Limulus polyphemus | reverse complement strand
GACCCAGTCTATAGAAGTTACCAGTAACTAGTTTCGCCCGACCCAGTCTGTAGAAGTTACCGGCATACAACTACTAGCTATGCCCGACCCAGTCTGTAGAAGTTACTGGCATGCAATTAATAGCTACGCTTGACCCAGTCTGTAGAAGTTACCGGCATACAACTACTAGCTACGCCCGACCCAGTCTGTAGAAGTTACCGGCATACAACTACTAGCTACCGCCCGACCAGTCTAGTAAAAGTTACC
>NW_013902683.1:0-247 GCF_000517525.1 Limulus polyphemus | reverse complement strand
GAATTGTCACCTGTGATGAAAAATGGATTCTCTATGCGAGTAGCAAACGCCAAAAACAACGGCTCTGTCCTAGACAAAAACCAAAACCTGAACCCCATCCGCAGAAAGTGATGCTTTGCATTTGGTGGGACATCAAAGGAGTAATTCAAATTCGATGACGAGGAACCCACTTTGAGACAAATAATGGCTGGAGACGGCCTGAATGGGTAATGAAGCACAACTTTAATATAAGTTTAACATAACAGCA
>NW_013902682.1:0-248 GCF_000517525.1 Limulus polyphemus | reverse complement strand
CGACTGAATCCTTTCTGGAATATGGAGCTGGTAACCGACTGAATCCCGTCTGGCATATTGAGCTAGTAACGACTGAATCCTTTCTGGAATATGGAGCTGCTAACCGACTGAATCCCTTCTGGAATATAGAGCTGGTAACCGACTGAATTCCTTCTGGAATATTGAGCTGGTAACCGACTGAATTCCTTCTGGAATATTGAGCTAGTAACGACTGAATTCCGTATGGAATATTGAGCTGATAACCGACT
>NW_013902681.1:0-246 GCF_000517525.1 Limulus polyphemus | reverse complement strand
GTCTTAACTATAAGAATATTTAATTTTGTTTAAGGTCGTCCAGTAGTAGAAGTTAATCTGGATATGTCGAACACTTGTTGTTGTAGGTCTTAACTATAAGAATACTTAATTTTGTGTAAGGTCAGTCAGTAGTAGAAGTTAATCTTGGTGTGTCGAACACTTGTCGTTGTAGGTCTTCAGTTTAAGCTTACTTAATTTTGTTTAAGGTCAGTCAGTAGTAGAAGTTAATCTTGGTGTGTCGAACAC
>NW_013902680.1:0-275 GCF_000517525.1 Limulus polyphemus | reverse complement strand
CGTACTACAGAACATTGGTGTAACATTCTGAATATACTACAGAACATTGGTGTAACATTCTGAATGTACAACAGAACATTGGTGTAACATTCTGAACGTACTACAGAACATTGGTGTAACATTCTGAATGTACTACAGAACATTGGTGTAACATTCTGAATGTACTACATGTTTCTACAGAACATTGGTGTAACATTCTGAATGTACTACAGAACATTGGTGTAACATTCTGAATGTACTATAGAACATTGGTGTAACATTCTGAACGTACTACA
>NW_013902679.1:0-246 GCF_000517525.1 Limulus polyphemus | reverse complement strand
TCTCCACACATAGTGTCAGTTACTTGGTGTAATGTGTTGTCTCCACACATAGTGTCAGTTACTTGGTGTAATGTGTCTTCTCCACACATAGTGTCAGTTACTTGGTGTAATGTGTCTTCATGTAAT
Organism: Limulus polyphemus; assembly: GCF_000517525.1. Taxonomy (NCBI): domain Eukaryota; kingdom Metazoa; phylum Arthropoda; class Merostomata; order Xiphosura; family Limulidae; genus Limulus; species Limulus polyphemus. The sequence goes on along the minus strand of NW_013902679.1, from coordinate 120 downwards.
ATTGTTCATTACGTTTTGTGATCAATGTACTACAGTAATGTTTAGACAAGCTTGAGGCAAGGGGACAAAAAAAGACCAGACTTTTTTTTAATTTCTGTAAAAGCGTAAACTTAATTTTAT
>NW_013902678.1:0-248 GCF_000517525.1 Limulus polyphemus | reverse complement strand
GAAAGAATATATTAGTGTGGACTAAACTTTATTCTATACGATAGTTAGACACACGTCTGAGCTACCATGAACAAAGAGAAAGAATATATTAGTGTGGACTAAACTTTATTCTATACGATAGTTAGACACACGTCTGAGCTACCATGAACAAAGAGAAAGAATATATTAGTGTGGACTAAACTTTATTCTATGCAATAGTTAGACACACGTCTGAGCTACCATGAACAAAGAGAAATAATAAATTAGTG
>NW_013902677.1:0-248 GCF_000517525.1 Limulus polyphemus | reverse complement strand
ATTTTGTTGTATACTTGTTCCTGTGTATGTGTTGGTAACACCTGGTGATAGATAATACTTTGTTGTATACTTGTTCCTGTGTATGTGTTGGTAACACCTGGTGATAGATATTATTTTGTTGTATACTTGTTCCTGTGTATGTGTTGGTAACACCTGGTGATGGATAATATTTTGTTGTATACTTGTTCCTGTGTATGTGTTGGTAACACCTGATGATGGATAATATTTTGTTGTATACTTGTTCCTGT
>NW_013902676.1:0-247 GCF_000517525.1 Limulus polyphemus | reverse complement strand
ATACCAATTTCGGTGCAGATCCATCCACACCCTGCGAAGTAGTTACATGGACATACAACAGACACTACTGTTATATTTATATAAAAGTAGTTACATGGTCATACAACAGACAGTGCTATTATATTTATATAGAAGTAGTTACATACAACAGACAGTACTATTATATTTATATAGAAGTAGTTACATACAACAGACAGTACTATTATATTTATATAAAAGTAGTTACATGGTCATACAACAGACAGTG
>NW_013902675.1:0-248 GCF_000517525.1 Limulus polyphemus | reverse complement strand
GTCATGATGTTTACAGTGTGTCATGATGTTTATAGTTTATCATTGTGTCATGCTGTTTACAGTTGTCAGTGTGTCATGATGTTTACAGTTTGTCAGTGTGTCATGATGTTTACAGTGTGTCATGATGTTTATAGTTTATCATTGTGTCATGATGTTTACAGTTTGTCAGTGTGTCATGCTGTTTACAGCTTGTCAGTGTGTCATGCTGTTTACAGCTTGTCAGTGTGTCATGATGTTTACAGTTTGTC
>NW_013902674.1:0-248 GCF_000517525.1 Limulus polyphemus | reverse complement strand
AAGCTATTAATAGAAGAACCGTTGAAGCTTGAACGTATTTTAAGCTATTAATAGAAGAACCGTTGAAGCTTTAACGTATTCTAAGCTATTAATAGAAGAACCGTTGAAGCTCTAACGTATTCTAAGCTATTAATAGAAGAACCGTTGAAGCTTTAACGTATTTTAAGCTATTAATAGAAGAACCGTTGAAGCTCTAACGTATTCTAAGCTATTATTAGAAAAACTGTTGAAGCTCTAACGTATTCTAA
>NW_013902673.1:0-249 GCF_000517525.1 Limulus polyphemus | reverse complement strand
TGTTGCGTCATCGAGATCATGCGATTCTCACGCTCTCTACTTTCTGGAATTATCCTGTGCTTTGGCGAATGTTCTAGTTCTTGCTGGTATATAGGGTAGGCTGGAATATAAAAGAGGGGAATGCAATGTGTGTGTAGATAGTGAGTAATTGAACTGCAGTCAGAAGTATTGTTGTTGACGTTCGTTGTATTAGCGTTTGTTTTAGTCGCGATTGTTGTAGTTAAGTGTATCGGTAAGTTATATTCGGAA
>NW_013902672.1:0-249 GCF_000517525.1 Limulus polyphemus | reverse complement strand
TTCAGTTTCCCATCTCCAGAGAAGAATACCATCTTCAAGCTTCAACTGGTCCCATTGTGCTCAATAGTTATTTCTCACAGGGCTTAAGCTAGTCATCTTCTCATAACCAGGGTGCAAAACACTTGCTTTTAAAAAAATCAATTATTGGCTTCAAATCTTCGTATTTCTCCTCCTCTGCTTTAATATCTATACCTGGTTCCACTTCACCATCATCAACTCCTTCAGTCACTTTGACTTCAACTTGATGGC
>NW_013902671.1:0-246 GCF_000517525.1 Limulus polyphemus | reverse complement strand
TATTTATGAATGCAAACAAGCCAATTATAGTATCCACCGGTCAAGCTAATATTATGGAATGCATACAAGCCAGTCATAATATCCACGGGTCAAGCTAATATTTAAGAATACATACAAGCCAATCATAGTGTCCACGGGTCAAGCTTATATTTAGGAATGCATACAAGCCAATTATAGTGTCCACGGGTCAAGCTAATATTTAGGAATGCATACAAGCCAATCACAGTATCCACGGGTCAAGCTAAT
>NW_013902670.1:0-247 GCF_000517525.1 Limulus polyphemus | reverse complement strand
ACTGTGTACTGTCAATAAGAAAACACAAGATTTAACGATACTGTGTACTGTCAATAAGAAGACACAAGATTTAACGATACTGTGTACTGTCAATAAGAAGACACAAGATTTAACGATACTGTGTACTGTCAATAAGAAGAAACCATATTCAACAATAATGTGTACTGTCAGTAAGAAAACACAAGATTTAAGTATACTGTGTACTGTCAATAAGAAGACACAATATTTAACGATAATGTGTACTTTC
>NW_013902669.1:0-247 GCF_000517525.1 Limulus polyphemus | reverse complement strand
AACAATAGAACTTAGCCGTTATTAACAATAGAACTTAGACATTACAAACAATAGAACTTAGAATTACAAACAATAGAACTTAGACATTACAAACAATAGAATTCAGACGTCACGAACAATGGGAGAGATCAGAAGATACGAACAATAGAACTTAGACATTACAAACAATAGAACTCAGACGTCACGAACAATGGGAGTGATCAGAAGATACGAACAACAGAACTTAGACGTTAGAAACAATAGAATT
>NW_013902668.1:0-248 GCF_000517525.1 Limulus polyphemus | reverse complement strand
AGTATCCGGTCCTGTGACCTCTTTGTTCCATACTGTTGTTTGTCTTATAAGGCGAATTAGACAGAGCAAGTTGTATCTTAAGTAGAATTAGACAAACATTTCTGTGCCTTATCAATCGAGTTAGACAGAACCATCTCTGAGTCTTATAAGTAGAGTTAGACAGAACCATTTCTGTGCCTTATAAGTAGAGTTAGACAGAACCACCTCTGAGTCTTATAAGTAGAGTTAGACAGAACCATTTCTGTGCC
>NW_013902667.1:0-248 GCF_000517525.1 Limulus polyphemus | reverse complement strand
ATTGTAATACAAACCTAGATGTAAGAATTGTAGCAATGATGTAATTATGTGTGCAATACAAACCTAGATGTAACAATTGTAGCAATGATGTAATTACATGTGTAATACAAACCTAGATGTAACAATTGTAATACAAACCTAGATGTAACAATTGTAATTGTGATGTAATTACATGTGTAATACAAACCTAGATGTAACAATTGTAATAACTGATGTGATTACATATGTAATACAAACCTAGACATAAC
>NW_013902666.1:0-248 GCF_000517525.1 Limulus polyphemus | reverse complement strand
CAAAGAACATAACCAATCATTGTTCGAGTAAATTATACGTGGAATACATTTGAAGGATAACATAGTCAATATCAAAAGCAAAGTATTAGCATATATATCAAACAGTGTTTAATAACAGAATAATCATTGTCTCAATCTAATGTATACAATATAAATACTTAAATATTTGATTAAATTATGTTATTAAAATAGTGTAACTTGACGAAAAGCTAGAGAAAGACCATTCTAGAACTTTCTATAATAAAATG
>NW_013902665.1:0-245 GCF_000517525.1 Limulus polyphemus | reverse complement strand
TATCATGGTGTGTTGAGAATGATAGGACTAACATCATGATGTGTGGGTAGTGATAGGACGAGCATCATGGTGTAACAACAAAATGTGTTGAGAGTGGAAGGACTAACATGACAGTGAGTTGATAGTACGACTAACATCATAGTGTGTTGATAGGTCTAACAACACAGTGTGTTGAGAGTGGAAGAACTAATATGACAGTGTGTTGATGGTAACATTAACATCATAGTGTGTTGATAGGCTAACAA
>NW_013902664.1:0-248 GCF_000517525.1 Limulus polyphemus | reverse complement strand
AAATAAACGTATTTATATACTACAACTAGAATGAATATAACATAAAATAAATGTATTTATTAAACTACAACTATAATGAATATAACATAAAATAAACGTATTTATTATACTACAACTAGAATGAATATAACATAAAATAAATGTATTTATTAAACTACAACTTCAATGAATACAACATTAAATAAATGTATTTATTAAACTACAACTTCAATGAATACAACATTAAATAAATGTATTTATTAAACTAC
>NW_013902663.1:0-246 GCF_000517525.1 Limulus polyphemus | reverse complement strand
ATGTACAAATTATGAAGAATCTAAATTCAGTTCAGTATTGAAGTAAACTATTTTCAATTTAAAGGTTCCTCAATTGGTTTGGTCACTTTCACACAGAAAGCTGTTTTCTTATTAGGATATTTTCACAGTCAATTGCAACAAATCAACTTTCGTTTGGCATGTCTCTTTTTAAAACATAATACACTATATTACCGATCCTCTGTTTTACTGCATAGGGGGTTTCTCCACTGTTCTTAACTTTGGAAA
>NW_013902662.1:0-245 GCF_000517525.1 Limulus polyphemus | reverse complement strand
AATGTAGAGTTGGCTATACAATTTAAGACAGATAGAATGTAGAGTTGGCTATACAACTTAAGACAGACGGAATGTAGAGTTGGCTATACAACTTAAGACAGATAGAATGTAGAGTTGGCTATACAACTTAAGACAGATAGAATGTAGAGTTGGCTATACAACTTAAGACAGACGGAATGTAGAGTTGGCTATACAACTTAAGACAGATGGAATGTAGAGTTGGCTATACAACTTAAGACAGATAG
>NW_013902661.1:0-249 GCF_000517525.1 Limulus polyphemus | reverse complement strand
GTCTATTGAAGTTGCTAAATTCTTACTTGTCTATTGAAGTTACTAAATTCCGTCTTGTCTATTGAAGTTACTAAATTCCTTCTTGTCTATTGAAGTTGCTAAATTCTTACTTGTCTATTGAAGTTGCTAAATTCCTTCTTGTCTATTGAAGTTGCTAAATTCCTACTTGTCTATTGAAGTTGCTAAATTCTTACTTGTCTATTGAAGTTACTAAATTCCGTCTTGTCTATTGAAGTTACTAAATTCCTT
>NW_013902660.1:0-248 GCF_000517525.1 Limulus polyphemus | reverse complement strand
GTTTGCAAATGCATACAAACAAATGAAGATAAATATTTAATACAGTTTGTTTGTTTGGAATTATGCACAAAGCTACACAATGGGCTAGCTGTGCTCTAACCACCACGGGTATCGAAACCCGGTTTCTAGCGTTGTAAGTCCGCAGACATACCGCTGTGCCACTGGGGGGCGTTCAATACAGAACTGTTTACAAGAGAAATAGTAAAATAGCACTAAATGCTATAGATAGTCTATTCATGGACATGACC
>NW_013902659.1:0-248 GCF_000517525.1 Limulus polyphemus | reverse complement strand
GCAGGACATGCAGTATATGTAGTGCTAAAAGGGGACCCAAGCATAAAGGACGCCCACCTTATGAAGAGTTGCCTGTGAATATGCCAGAGTTTGTGGAAGTGTTATCAGAAAGGATGGATGATATTCACCATCAAGTGCATTCAAACTTGAAAACGTCTGCTGATTCGATGAAGTTATCTTATGATAAGAGATCTACTGAAGTCAGCTTTGACCCAGGAGACAAGGTGCGGTTGTATAATTCCAGGAAG
>NW_013902658.1:0-309 GCF_000517525.1 Limulus polyphemus | reverse complement strand
TTTAACGATACTATGTACTGGTGTCTTCTTATTGAAATATTCAACGATAATGTGTACTGTCAAGTAAGAAAACACAAGATTTAGCAAAAATGTGTCCTGTCAATAAGAAGACACAAGATTTAACAATAATGTGTCCTGTCAATAAGAAGACACAAGATTCAACGATAATGTGTACTGTCAGTAAGAAAACAATATTTAACAATTATGTGTCCTTTCAATAAGAAGTCACAAGATTTTACGATACTGTGTACTGTCAATAAGAAGACACAAGATTTAACGTTACTGTGTACTGTCAATAAGAAGACACAA
>NW_013902657.1:0-250 GCF_000517525.1 Limulus polyphemus | reverse complement strand
ATACGTGGAGAGAAACATACGAACGTTGACTTCACAGAAACATTTCTTATATACGTGGAGAGAAACATACGGACGTTGACTTCACAGAAACATTTCTTATATACGTGGAGAGAAACATACGAACGTTGACTTCACAGAAACATTTCTTATATACGTGGAGAGAAACATACGGACGTTGACTTCACATAAACATTCCTCACATACGTGAAGAGAAACATACGGACGTTGGCTTCACAGAAACATTTCTTAT
>NW_013902656.1:0-249 GCF_000517525.1 Limulus polyphemus | reverse complement strand
CACATTAGGAAATAAACTCATCGTAACGACCTTGAAATAAATGTTTGTTTGTTTCTTGTGTGAAATGACTCAATCACGTAAAGCACATTAGGAAATAAACTCATCGTAACGACCTTGAAATAAATGTTTGTTTGTTTCTTGTGTGAAATGACTCAATCACGTAAATCACATTAGGAAATAAACTCATCGTAACGACCTTGAAATAAATGTTTGTTTGTTTCTTGTGTGAAATGACTCAATCACGTAAAT
>NW_013902655.1:0-249 GCF_000517525.1 Limulus polyphemus | reverse complement strand
ATGTTATTTGATACAGTAACATGAGTGCACATGAGCCACGTTGTTGTAACTTCTGTATTGTTAGCTAGGCACATCCTCTATGTGCAAAATTCTTTAAAGGCTTAGCCACCTACGTAAAGCAGCAACAGAGTACAAAGGTCTTAACTAGAAGAAATAATTGTTTGTTTTACTTCTTTATTTAGTAAAAACAACTAAACTTATTTCAAAATAGCAATAATCTGTACTTTGTACAGACCAAAGGTCAACTTT
>NW_013902654.1:0-249 GCF_000517525.1 Limulus polyphemus | reverse complement strand
TTAAAATGATAATTGGCTTATATTGATTTAGTTGTTATTAAAATGATAATTGGCTTATATTGATTTAATTGTTCTTAAAATTATAATTGGCTTATATTGATTTAATTGTTCTTAAAATTATAATTGGCTTATATTGATTTAATTGTTCTTAAAATTATAATTGATTTAGTTGTTATTAAAATGATAATTGGCTTATATTGATTTAGTTGTTATTAAAATTATAATTGGCTTATATTGATTTAGTTGTTC
>NW_013902653.1:0-249 GCF_000517525.1 Limulus polyphemus | reverse complement strand
TTTTCCTAGGATGTATGAAAGGATGCATGTATGTATTTTTCTAGGATGTATAAAAGGATGCATGTATGTATTTTCCTAGGATGTATGAAAGGATGTATTTATGTATGTATTTTTCTAGGATGTATGAAAGGATGTATGTATGTATTTTCCTAGGATGTATGAAAGGATGTATGTATGTATTTTCCTAGGATGTATGAAAGGATGCATGTAAGTATTTGTTTAAGATGTATGAAAGAATGTATGTATGTA
>NW_013902652.1:0-249 GCF_000517525.1 Limulus polyphemus | reverse complement strand
ACTGGTCTAACTGGTGATAATACAGATATACTATCGTACTGGTCTAACTGATGATAATATAGATATATTATTGTACTGGTCTAACTGGTGATAATATAGATATAGTATCGTACTGGTCTAACTGGTGATAATACAGATATAGTATTGTACTGGTCTAACTGGTGATAATATAGATACAGTATCGTACTGGTCTAACTGGTGATAATACAGATATAGTATTGTACTGGTCTAACTGGTCATAATATAGAT
>NW_013902651.1:0-249 GCF_000517525.1 Limulus polyphemus | reverse complement strand
GACAGTACACAGTATCGTTAAATCTTGTGTCATCTTTTTGAGAGTACAGAGTTATGTTAAATCTTGTGTCTTCTTATTGATAGTACACAGTATCGTTAAATCTTGTGTCTTCTTATTGACAGTACACAGTATTGTTAAATCTTGTGTCTTCTTACTGAGAGTACACAGTATTTTTAAATCTTGTGTCTTCTTATTGACAATACACAGTATCGTTAAATCTTGTGTCTTCTAATTGACAGTACACAGTAT
>NW_013902650.1:0-249 GCF_000517525.1 Limulus polyphemus | reverse complement strand
CAAGATATGACTTCTAATGTTGTAATAACACCGAAGGTTTGAATACAAGATATGACTTCTAATGTTGTAATGATACCGAAGGTTTGGATACAAGATACAAGGTTTAGATACAACACGTGACTTCAAGTGTTGTGATGATAGCTAAGGTTTGGATACAAGATATGACTTCTAATGTTGTAATGATACCGATGGATTGGATACAAGATATGTCTTCTAATGTTGAAATGATACCGAAGGCTTGGATACAAG
>NW_013902649.1:0-248 GCF_000517525.1 Limulus polyphemus | reverse complement strand
TTAAACCTCCGTATAGGAATACCTGGTGTGTAATTTAATCTCCGTATAGGAGTAACTGGTGTGTAATTAAACCTCCGTATAGGAGTAACTGGTGTGTAATTAATCTCCGTATAGGAGTAACTGGTGTGTAATTAAACCTCCGTATAGGAGTAACTGGTGTGTAATTAAACCTCCGTATTGGAGTAACTGGTGTGCAATTAAACCTCCGTATAGGAGTAACGGGTGTGTAATTAAACCTCCGTATTGGA
>NW_013902648.1:0-422 GCF_000517525.1 Limulus polyphemus | reverse complement strand
ACTTGTACATATAATAGTTGACAAAACTACTTGTACATATAATAGTAAACAAAAACTTTTACTATTATATGTCCAAGTCAAAAACTACTTGGACATATAATAGTAAACAAAAACTACTTGTACATATAATAGTTGACAAAAACTTCGTGGACATATAATAGTTGACAAAAACTTCTTGGACATATAATAGTTGACAAAAACTACTTGGACATATAATAGTTGACAAAAACTACTTGCACATATAATAGTTGACAAAAACTACTTGCACATATAATAGTAAACAAAAACTACATGGACATATAATAGTTGACAAAACTACTTGTACATATAATAGTAACAAAACTACTTGCACATATAATAGTTGACAAAACTACTTGCACATATAATAGTTGACAAAACTACTTGCACATATAATAGTAAAC
>NW_013902647.1:0-249 GCF_000517525.1 Limulus polyphemus | reverse complement strand
ACTGTTGTTTAATGTTGGCCTTTGACACTGGAATGTTACTACCTGTTTAAATGTCATATGATATCTACTGTTGTTTAATGTTGGTCTTTGACATTGGTATGTTACTACCTGTTTAAATGTCGTTAATATCTACTGTTTTTTAATAATTGCCATTGACACTGATTTGTTAGTACCTGTTTAAAAAGTCATTAATATCTAGTGTTGTTTAATGTTGGTTTTTGACACTGGTATGTCACTACCTGTTTAAAT
>NW_013902646.1:0-249 GCF_000517525.1 Limulus polyphemus | reverse complement strand
CGTCAACTACTTTAGCCGACATCTTGTTCCTGGAGTGTGTCATGTAACTACAGTGTCAACTACTTTAGCCAACATCTTGTTCCTGGAGCGTGTCATGTAACTACAGCGTCAACTACTTTAGCCGACATCTTGTTCCTGGAGCGTGTCATGTAACTACAGTGTCAACTACTTTAGCCGACATCTTGTTCCTGGAGCGTGTCATGTAACTACAGTGTCAACTACTTTAGCCGACATCTTGTTCCTGAAACG
>NW_013902645.1:0-500 GCF_000517525.1 Limulus polyphemus | reverse complement strand
TTAGAGGTCTGATTAATGTTGTGGTGAGTAGTAGTAGTAGGTAGGATGAGGCCTTGTTAGAAGTCTGATTAATGTTGTGGTGAGTAGCAGCAGTAGGATGAGGCCTTGTTAGACGTCAGATTAAGGTTGTGGTGAGTAGTAGTAGGATGAGGCCTTGTGAGATTAATGTTGTGGTAGTAGTAGTAGTAGGATGAGGCCTTGTTAGAGGTCTGATTAATGTTGTGGTAAGTAGTAGTAGTAGGATGAGGCCTTGTTAGAGGTCTGATTAATGATGTGGTGAGTAGTAGTAGTAGTAGGATGAGGCCTTGTTAGTGGTCTGATTAATGTTGTGGTCAGTAGTAGTAGCTGTAGGATGAGGCCTTGTTAGAGGTCTGATTAATGTTGTGGTAGTAGTAGGATGAGGCCTTGTGAGAGGTCTGATTAATGTTGTGGTGAGTAGTAGTAGTAGTAGAATGAGGCCTTGTTAGTGGTCTGATTAATGTTGTGGTGAGTAGTAGTAG
>NW_013902644.1:0-275 GCF_000517525.1 Limulus polyphemus | reverse complement strand
TACTGTGTACTGTCAATAAGAAGACCGCAAGATTTAACAATACTGTGTACTGTCGATAAGAAGACGCAAGATTTAACAATATTGTTTACTGTCAATAAGGAAACACAAGATTTAAGAATACTATGTACTGTCAATAAGAAGACACAAGATTTAACGATACTGTGTACTGTCAATAAGAAGCCAGAAGATATAACGATACTGTGTACTTTCAACAAGAAGCCACAAGATTTTACAATACTGTGTACTGTCAATAACAAGCCACAAGATTTAACGAT
>NW_013902643.1:0-276 GCF_000517525.1 Limulus polyphemus | reverse complement strand
TGGCTTATGTCAGGCTATACCTAAATACTTAGGGGCTTATGCCAAGCTATACCTAAATACTTAGGGGCAGTGGTGGGATTCAGCCGGTTCGCACCGGTTCGTGCGAACCTGTTCTTAGAATTTAATGATCTCCATGAACCGGTTGTTAACAATCGTATGTATAGGCCTAATGATAACGTTACAACTTACAAGTACGCGTGTTTACAACGCAACTTTACTAGCAGGCTAGGCGGACTAGGTCTACTATTATTAACAGTGATATGTAATATCAGTAAA
>NW_013902642.1:0-249 GCF_000517525.1 Limulus polyphemus | reverse complement strand
TTAAGTTATTTGTGGTTGTCATCAAGCACACAGCATAGGTCTAGATAGTGACTTATGTAAGCTATTTGTGGTTGTCAGCAAGCACACGGTATAAGTCTAGATAGTAACTTAAGTCAAGTTACTTGTGGTTGTCAGCAAGCACACAGTATAGGTCTAGGTAGTAACTTAAGTCAAGTTATTTGTGGTTGTCAGCAAGCACACAGTATAAGTCTAGATAGTAACTTAAGTCAAGTAACTTGTGGTTGTCAG
>NW_013902641.1:0-247 GCF_000517525.1 Limulus polyphemus | reverse complement strand
AACTCCTTCCTGGGTAAGTATACTTACTATTTATCTACATGGTTCCTATCTGATCAAATATGTTCACTGTCTGTCTACACAACTATTTCTTGGGTATGTATACATACTATTTATCTAAATTGTTCCAATCTGATCAAATATGTTCACTGCCTGTCTACACAAATACTTCCTGCGAAAGTATACCTACTATTTATCTACATGGTTCCCATCTGATCAAATATGTTCACTGCCTGTCTACACAACTCCT
>NW_013902640.1:0-859 GCF_000517525.1 Limulus polyphemus | reverse complement strand
TACTGATGTAGCAGTAGATAAAACTAGATGTTACTGATGTAGCAGTAGATAAAACTAGATGTTACTGATGTAGCAGTAGATAAAACTAGGTGTTACTGATGTAGAAGTAGATAAAACTAGATGTTACTGATGTAGTAGTAGATAAAACTAGATGTTACTGATGTAGCAGTAGATAAAACTAGATGTTACTGGTGTAGCAGTAGATAAAACTAGGTGTTACTGATGTAGCAGTAAACATCAGTAACATCTAGTTTTATCTACTGCTACATCAGTAACATCTAGTTTTATCTAGTTTTATCTACTGCTACATCAGTAACATCTAGTTTTATCTACTGCTACATCAGTAACACCTAGTTTTATTTACTGCAACATCAGTAACATCTAGTTTTATTTACTGCTACATCAGTAACACCTAGTTTTATCTACTGCTACATCAGTAACACCTAGTTTTATCTACTTCTTTGTTACTGATGTAGCAGTAGATAAACTAGGTGTTACTGATGTAGCAGTAGATAAACTAGGTGTTACTGATGTAGCAGTTTTATCTACTGCTACAACACCTAGACCTAGTTTTATCTACTGCTACATCAGTTACTGCTACATCAGTAACGATAAAACTAGATGTTACTGATGTAGCAGTAGATAAAACTAGATGTTACTGGTGTAGCAGTAGATAAAACTAGGTGTTACTGATGTAGCAGTAAATAAAACTAGATGTTACTGATGTAGAAGTAGATAAAACTAGATGTTACTGATGTAGCAGTAGATAAAACTAGGTGTTACTGATGTAGCAGTAGATAAAACTAGATGTTACTGATGTAGCAGTAGATAAAACTAGGTGTTACTGATGTAGCAGTAG
>NW_013902639.1:0-404 GCF_000517525.1 Limulus polyphemus | reverse complement strand
TACTGTGTATGTCAATAAGAAGACACAAGATTTAACGAATACTGTGTACTGTCAATAAGAAGACACAAGTATTAACGGTACTGTGTACTATCTATGAAAAGACACAAGATTTAACGATACTGTGTACTGTCAAAAAGAAGACACAAGATTTAACGATACTGTGTACTGTCAATAAGAAGACACAAGATTTAACGATACTGTGTACTGTCAATAAGAAGACACAAGATTTAACGATATTGTGTACTTCCAGTATCGTTATATCTTCTGTCTTCTTATTGACAGGACACATTATTGTTAAATCTTGTGTTTTCTTACTGACAGTACATATTATCGTCAAATATTGTCTCTTTATGACTGTACACAGTATCGTTAAATCTTGTGTCTTCTTATTAAGTACTGTCAAT
>NW_013902638.1:0-248 GCF_000517525.1 Limulus polyphemus | reverse complement strand
TGTGTGTTATTAAATATAAGAAATGTGTGTTATTAGATATTAGATACCCATGCTATTAGACGTTAGATATATGTGTTATTAGATATAAGGAAGGTGTGTTATTAAATATAAGAAATGTGTGTTATTAGATATTAGATACCCATGCTATTAGACGTTAGATATATCGTGTTATTAGATATAAGGAATGTGTGTTATTAGATATTAGATACCCATGCTATTAGACGTTAGATATGTGTGTCATTAGATAT
>NW_013902637.1:0-249 GCF_000517525.1 Limulus polyphemus | reverse complement strand
TTACTATGTCATCACAACTATGACATAAAGTTGACCTGTAGTGTGTCATCACTTCTATGACATCAAGTTGACATGTACTATCATCACAACAACGACATCAAGTTGACCTATACTGTATCATCACAACTATGACATCGAGTTGACCTGTACTGTGTCATCACAACTATGACATCAAGTTGACCTGTAGTGTGTCATCAAAAGTATGACATCAAGTTTACTTGTACTGTATCATTACAATTATGACATCGA
>NW_013902636.1:0-245 GCF_000517525.1 Limulus polyphemus | reverse complement strand
ACTAAAGATGAGTATGGTGGTTATAAATTCCGTAACTAGAGTTACACCTAGGTGTTCATGGAGTAGTTTACCAAATAACGCTAAAGATAGAATATGGTGGTTATAAATTCGGTAACTAGAGTAACACCTATGTGTTCATGGAGCAGTTGTACCAAGTAAGGCTAAAGATGAATATGGTGGTAATAAATTCGGTAACTAGAATTACACCAAGGTATTCGTGGAGTAGTTGTACAAAGTAAGGCTAA
>NW_013902635.1:0-249 GCF_000517525.1 Limulus polyphemus | reverse complement strand
CTTATAATATCATTCCTACATCATCTGTAAGTATAACACTGATCAACTCAATCTTCTAATATCATTCCTACATCATCTGTAAGTATAACACTCATCAACTCAATCTTATAATATCATTCCCATATCATCTGTAAGTATAACACTCATCAACTCATTCTTATAATATCATTCCTACATCATCTGTAAGTATAACACTGATCAACTCAATCTTATAATATCATTCCTACATCGTATGTAAATATAACACTG
>NW_013902634.1:0-354 GCF_000517525.1 Limulus polyphemus | reverse complement strand
GTATGTGGAACTGTGTAGGTTATCTTGATTATGTACTACATTGGGGTACTTCAGGTGATTAACTTGGGTAAACGTTTTTCCCATGTGTGTTTTCCTATGTTTTCCAGGAAAATCGTTTACCCAAGTTATTAACCTGAAGTACCCCAATGTAGTACATAGTCAAGATAACCTACACAGTTGACGTATGTGGAAAACATAGGAAAACACACATGGGAAAAACGTCTACCCATGTTAATCACCTAAAGTACCCCAATGCAGTACATAATCAAGATAACCTACACAGTTGACGTATGTGGAAAACATAGGGAAACACACATGGGAAAATCGTTTACCCAAGTTAATCACATAAAGTAC
>NW_013902633.1:0-249 GCF_000517525.1 Limulus polyphemus | reverse complement strand
AAATTTGGTCTTTCGGTACACTTTAACGTTGCGTAGTAATATGCGAGAGTTTACCGTTCCTACTCTTTGGTTTAAGGGAGTTATGGAACGTTTTGCGTTTTGTACCAGTACTTCGTTCCATTTGGACGGATCTTCTCGAAATGTTTTCAAGAACGTTGGTTGCATACTTGCGTATTTACATGCAAAATTCTAGCCTTCTATTGTCATTTTTGCGACTTTTGTGGTCGTTTTATGTTTCTCTTTTATTGG
>NW_013902632.1:0-350 GCF_000517525.1 Limulus polyphemus | reverse complement strand
AATTATTGACAGTACACAGGTTGAATATTGTGTCTTCACAGTACACAGTTTTGTTAAATCTTGTGTCTTCTTATTGAAAGTACACAGTATCGTTATATCTTGTGTCTTCTTATTGACAGTACACAGTATCGTTAAATCTTGTGTCTTCTTATTGACAGTACACAGTATAGTAAAATCTTGTGTCTTCTTATTGACAGGACACATTATTGTTAAATCTTGTGTTTTCTTACTGACAGGACACATTATTGTTATACCTTGTGTTTTCTTACTGACAGTACACATTATCTTTAACGATACTGTGTACTGTCAATAAGAAGACACAAGATTTCACGATACTGTGTACTGTCAAT
>NW_013902631.1:0-249 GCF_000517525.1 Limulus polyphemus | reverse complement strand
ATTACAGTTTGCTCTAGGTTGGTGTATGACTTAGTTACATATCATTACGATATCATAAAACCATTACAGTTGGCGAAAGGTTGGTGCATGACTTAGTTAAATATAATTTTCCTTTATAAAACCATCACAGTTTGCTAAAGGTTGGTGTATGACTTAGTTACGTATCACTACCTCCTTATAAAACCATTACAGTTGGCGAAAGGTTGGTGCATGACTTAGTTAAATATAATTTTCCTTTATAAAACCATC
>NW_013902630.1:0-249 GCF_000517525.1 Limulus polyphemus | reverse complement strand
TTCATTAGTTTCTTCCTTTCCACATATCGTAACTTTAAATTTGTTTTTAAAGCATATGGAAAAACATTCTTTATAAAATCGTAAAGTGATCCCAGCTGAAGCCTTATATACATAACTTAAACCAGCATACGTTTATTTACGAGAAGCTGATTTGTAAGATACTATTTATTCACGATGAACAAAGAGCAAACAGTCCATTGTGTAACTTTTAGTTATAAATACAAACCAGCCAGCAAAGGTATAGGAAAG
>NW_013902629.1:0-248 GCF_000517525.1 Limulus polyphemus | reverse complement strand
AAGGTAAACTTACCGCTGTCTCACTAGAGGATCTAGTATAGACATATGAACAAATATGTTTTAAGGTAAACTTACCACTGTCTCGCTAGAAGATCTGATACAGACATTTGAACAAATATGTTTTAAGGTAAACTTACCGCTGTTTCCCTAGAAGATCTGATATAGACATATGAACAAATATGTTTTAAGGTAAACTTTCCGCTGTCTCACTAGAGGATCTAGTATAGACATATGAACAAATATGTTTT
>NW_013902628.1:0-287 GCF_000517525.1 Limulus polyphemus | reverse complement strand
ATGCTGTATGTAAATACAATGACTGGTATAGTAGGACAATTTGTCACTGTGTTCATGCTGTATGTAAATACAATGACTGGTATAGTAGAACAATTGGTCAGTGTGTGTTCATGCTGTATGTAAATACAATGACTGGTATAGTAGGACAGTTTGTCAGTGTGTGTTCATGCTGTATGTAAATACAATGACTGATATAGTAGGACAATTGGTCAGTGTGTGTTCATGCTGTATGTAAATACAATGACTGATATAGTAGGACAATTGGTCAGTGTGTGTTCATGCTGTAT
>NW_013902627.1:0-246 GCF_000517525.1 Limulus polyphemus | reverse complement strand
CTAATAGGCGTATGAACAGTGAAGACTACAGGGCTAGCTAGCTTCCTCTTAAGTGAATTATGCCTACGTCAACTCGAAATTAACGCGCTCATCATGGGCCCTCGATGGGATATTAGGGAGGTTCTGGATTAGAAAGAAGACTTTATATTGCTTGTGAGTTTGTGAAACTTTTGTTTATAAATCATTGTTTGTAATAACTGTTATTGTAAATTGTATTGTTGTTTGTATATTAAAACGTATTTGTGT
>NW_013902626.1:0-395 GCF_000517525.1 Limulus polyphemus | reverse complement strand
AAATGTCAATTAGAAGACACAAGATTTAACGATACTGTGTACTGTCAATAAGAAGACACAAGATTTAACGATACTGTGGTACTGTCAAGTAAGAAGACACAATATTTAACGATACTGTTTACTGTAAATTAGGAGACACAAGATTTAACGATACTGTGTACTGTCAATAAGAAGACACAAGATTTAACGATACGGTGAAATGTCAATGGTGAGAAAATGTGTTAAAAACATTAAAGTTCCCTAACACAAAATAATAGGTGTTGCATGGCTACCACTGTCAAACTATTTAACAAGTTTTCCACCTTTCCCTAAACTAGTCCATACATGGTTATCTGTGACATATACCATTTTGTGACCATGAAAACATACCTAGATTTACTGGCAAATGTTTTAAA
>NW_013902625.1:0-250 GCF_000517525.1 Limulus polyphemus | reverse complement strand
AGGTAGATATGTAAGGTATACGTCTACGTAGATATGTAAGGTATACGTCTAGGTAGATATGTAAGGTATACGTCTAGGTAGATATGTAAGGTATAGGTCTAAGTAGATATGTAAGGTATAGGTCTAGGTAGATATGTAAGGTATAGGTCCTAGGTAGATATGTAAGGTATAGGTCTAGGTAGATATGTAAGGTATACGTCTAGGTAGATATGTAAGGTATACGGTCTAGGTAGATATGTAAGGTATAGGT
>NW_013902624.1:0-250 GCF_000517525.1 Limulus polyphemus | reverse complement strand
TAAGAAGCTCTTTTTGTTTACTTTTTAGCGATAACATTTATCAAAGATTGTAGAAGAAATATATATATGACCACTGAAAATTGTTATTACTATGCAGGCTATAACATAATGCATGATATGTGCCAGTTTGCAGAAAATGTAAAATAAAGAATTCATAAAATCTGTCCAGAAATGTTTGTAAAGAGTAAAATTAGAAGATGAGCTAGAGTTAATCATGATTTCATCGTGGTTTTTTTGTCACTGTAACTTA
>NW_013902623.1:0-249 GCF_000517525.1 Limulus polyphemus | reverse complement strand
GAAAAGTGTTTTCTGTTTCCTTACAACCAGTAACGAGCATAAAATTCTTGGTGCGTAATTTCTTTAGCAGCTCAATATTGTTAAATGTTTTGACGTGTACGCTGAGAACATTAGTCGATCTTAACAGCTTTTCTTTTCTTTTTTTTTACGAAAAGCTCATTGAGAGAGAGAGAAAAAAGAAGTGGCATAAGTATTGTAATTATAGAAAATAAGAATTATTCCAGTAGGTAAACGAGTTCAGATGCTATC
>NW_013902622.1:0-575 GCF_000517525.1 Limulus polyphemus | reverse complement strand
GAAGACACAAGATTTAACGATACTGTGTACTGTCAATAAGAAGACACTAGATTTAACATACTGTGTACTCTCAATAAGAAGACACAAGATTTAACCATCTTGTGTCTTCTTATTGACAGTACACAGTATCGTTAAATCTTGTGTCTTCTTATTGACAACGATACCGTGTACTGTCAATAAGAAGACACAAGATTTAACAACATTGTGTACTGTCAATAAAAAGACACAAGATTTAACAATACTGTGTACTGTCAATAAGAAGACACAAGATTTAACGATACTGTGTACTGTCAATGTACTGTCAATAAGTCTTCGTTAAATCTTGTGATACTGTGTTCTTTCAATAAGAAGACACAAGATTTAACGATACTGTGTACTTTCAATAAGAAGACACAAGATTTAAGAATACTGTGTTCTGTCAATAAGAAGACACAAGATTTAACAATACTGTGTACTATCAATAAGAAGACACACGATTTAGCAATACTGTGTATTATCAATAAAAAGACACAAGATTTAAAGATACTATGTACTGTGATTAAGAAAACACAAGATTTAACGATACTGTGTACTAT
>NW_013902621.1:0-461 GCF_000517525.1 Limulus polyphemus | reverse complement strand
TGTCCTGTAACATCGTGGAGGTATCTAGCTGTACAACACAGTCATGGACATGTCTAGCTGTAAAACTACATTTATTTATTGTCCTGTCACATCATGGAGGTATCTAGCTGCACAACACAGTCATGGACATGTCCAACTGTAAAACTGCATTTATTTATTGTCCTGTAACGTCGTGGAGGTATCTAGCTGTACAACACAGTCATGGACATGTCTAGCTGTAAAACTACATTTATTTATTGTCCTGTAACGTCGTGGAGGTATCTAGCTGTACAACACAGTCATGGACATGTCTAACTGTAAAACTACATTTATTTGTCCTGTAACGTCGTGGAGGTATCTAGCTGCACAACACAGTCATGGACATGTCTAACTGTAAAACTACATTTATTTATTGTCCTGTAACATCGTGGAGGTATCTAGCTGTACAACACAGTCATGGACATGTCTAACTGTAAAACTAC
>NW_013902620.1:0-279 GCF_000517525.1 Limulus polyphemus | reverse complement strand
TCCTTAACTGGACTGACACAAATTGCCATACCTCCAGTAGAAGCTGTTTTACGAACAAAAAGTCTCAGTTCTGTGATTCGACAAATAATTGACTATTGATTTGCTTACTGTAATTCGGAATGCAAATATCCAAAAATCTTATCTTAAATGACAAAGTACGGGCTTTTACCCTAACGTTTTTAAAATTGTTGGGGGTATTAAGATTTGAGTGTAATAGATATATGATTTCCTGTTGAAACATTTTGTTGTGGTAAGGATTGGAAGAAATATATTAAATGT
>NW_013902619.1:0-247 GCF_000517525.1 Limulus polyphemus | reverse complement strand
AGTATTATACATCATTCAATTTGTTAATTTAAAAGGAAATATTAAAAAAACACAGTTTTAATGTCAAAGCAGAAAAAGGAGTTGAACATACAGTGTTACCAACAATAACATTGTAACATTTAGGTTTAACATTCTAACTTAGCATATAGTTATATTTAAATGTTCCTTTAGTGGATGTTGAAGTTTTCTGTAAATAAAAATACTTCAAGTAAAATATCTTACCTTCTAAAGTAGAAATCCTCTCTCT
>NW_013902618.1:0-527 GCF_000517525.1 Limulus polyphemus | reverse complement strand
ACAATGGTACAGGTTCTTTGTCTTATCAAAATCACAAATGCTGCTGGTTCATTTATTTATAAAATTTACAATGGTACAGGTTCTTTGTCTTATCAAAATCACAAATGCTGCTGATTCATTGTTTTATAAAAGTCACAATGGTACAGGTTCTTTGTCTTATCAAAATCACAAATACTGCTAGTTCATTGTTTTATAAAAATCACAATGGTACAGGTTCTTTGTCTTATCAAATCACAAATGCTGCTGGTTCATTGTTTTATAAAAGTCACAATGGTACAGGTTCTTTGTTTTATCAAAATCACAAATGCTGCTGGTTCATTGTTTTATAAAAGTCACAATGGTACAGGTTCTTTGTCTTATCAAAATCACAAATGCTGCTGGTTCATTGTTTTATAAAAGTCACAATGGTACTGGTTCTTTGTTTGTATCAAAATCACAAGTGCTGCTGGTTCATTGTCTTATAAAAGTCACAATGGTATATGGTCTTTGCTTTATCAAAATCACAAATGCTGCTGGTTCATTGTTTA
>NW_013902617.1:0-511 GCF_000517525.1 Limulus polyphemus | reverse complement strand
AACATAAAACGACCACAAAAGTCGCAAAAATGATAATAGAAGGCTAGAATTTTGCATGTAAATACGCAAGTATGCAACGAACGTTCATATTTTAAAGGAGATATGGAAGGTTTTGCGTTTTGTACCAGTACGTCGTTCCATTTGGACGGATCATCTCCAAATTTTGTAGTAATATGCAGAAATTTGGTTTTTAGGTACACTTTAACGTTGAAATTGATGATTCTTCACCAGGTAACAAGAAATCGAAAAACAATCAGTAAGGAAAAGCTTCACTGCAGTACACATATTCTTTCAGAAAAGCGAATAAAAGAGTAACATAAAACGACCACAAAAGACGAAAAATTATAATAGAAGGCTAGAATTTTCCATGTAAATACGCAAGTATGCAACGAACGTTCTTGAAAAAATTTCGAGAAGATCCGTCCAAATTGGAACGAAGTACTGGTACAAAACGCAAAACCTTCCATAACTCCTTTAAAACAAACAGTAGGAAGGTAAAACTCTAGCATAT
>NW_013902616.1:0-386 GCF_000517525.1 Limulus polyphemus | reverse complement strand
CACTATGAATATTACAACTGACACAAGTCCTTGTACCTTACACTATAAATATTACAACTGACACAAGTCCTTGTACCTTACACTATAAATATTACAAACGACACAAGTCCTTGTACCTAACACTATGAATATTACAATATGAATATTACAACTGACACAAGTCCTTGTACCTTACACTATAAATATTACAACTGACACAAGTCCTTGGCTCATGATTGGATCACATCTATTCCCATGAGCTGATATCAATTCCTTGGCTCATGATTGGATCACAGCTATTCCCATGAGCTGATATCAAGTCCTTGGATCATGATCGGATCACAGCTATTCCCATGAGCTGATATCAAGTCCTTGGCTCATGATTGGATCACATCTATTCCCATGAG
>NW_013902615.1:0-249 GCF_000517525.1 Limulus polyphemus | reverse complement strand
AGGTTTAAACTTACATTACATATTACATAGAACATTCTGTGGTTAAGCTACTTACTACATAAACTTTAGGTTTAAACTTACATTACATATTACATAGAACATTCAGTGGTTAAGCTACTTACTACATGAACTTTAGGTTTAAACTTACATTACATATTACATATAACATTCTGTGGTTAAGCTACTTACTATATAAACTTTAGGTTTAAACTTACATTACATATTACATAGAACATTCTGTGGTTAAGC
>NW_013902614.1:0-249 GCF_000517525.1 Limulus polyphemus | reverse complement strand
TAGTCTCCTTACTCCATTAACAAGCTTCCAACTTTCGTAATTATCCTACTTAAATAGTCTCCTTACTCCATTAACAAACTTATAACTCTCGTTATTATCCTACTTAAGTAGTCGCCTTACTCCATTAACAAGCTTTCAACTCTCGTAATTATTCTACTTAAATAGTCTCCTTACTCCATTAACAAACTTATAACTCTCGTTATTATCCTACTTAAGTAGTCTCCTTACTCCATTAACAAGCTTTCAACT
>NW_013902613.1:0-247 GCF_000517525.1 Limulus polyphemus | reverse complement strand
TAAGGATTAAGAAGACTATAGTAAAGAATCCATTGTCAGTCTTAGTTTTTACCTTAAAGTCATAAGGATTAAGAAGACTATGGTAAAGAATCCATTGTCAGTCCAAGTTTTTACCTAGTCATAAGGATTAAGAAGACTATAGTAAAGAATCCATTGTCAGTCCTAGTTTTTACCTAAAGTCATAAGGATTAAGAAGACTATAGTAAAGAATCCATTGTCAGTCCAGTTTTTACCTAAAGTCATAAGG
>NW_013902612.1:0-248 GCF_000517525.1 Limulus polyphemus | reverse complement strand
CATGGAAGTAATGATTCTACAACAAAGCCTTTATATTATACCATGTCAATGCTGTAAGGATGATGGAAGTAATGATTCTACAACAAAGCCTTTATATTATACCATGTCAATACTGTAAGGATGATGGAAGTAATGATTCTACAACAAAGCCTTTATATTATACCATGTCAATGCTGTAAGGATGATGGAAGTAATGATTCTACAACAAAGCCTTTATATTATACCATGTCAATACTGTAAGGATGATG
>NW_013902611.1:0-248 GCF_000517525.1 Limulus polyphemus | reverse complement strand
TAAACGTTATCACTAAAGTACAACATTGTATCCATGCTATTGAACTGTAAACGTTATCACTAAAATACAACATTGTATCCATGCTATTCAACTGTAAACGTTATCATTAAAGTACGACATTGTATCCATGCTATTGAACTGTAAACGTTATCACTAAAGTACAACATTGTATCCATGCTATTGAACTGTAAACGTTATCACTAAAGTACAACATTTTATCCATGCTGTTGAACTGTAAACGTTATCAC
>NW_013902610.1:0-263 GCF_000517525.1 Limulus polyphemus | reverse complement strand
TATTGTAGGTTAATCCAATATGTAATATCAATGACGTATTGTAGGTTAATCCAATATGTAATATCAAGGTCGTATTGTAGGTTAATCCAATATGTAATATCAATGACGTATTGTAGGCTAATCCAATATGTAATATCAATGACGTATTGTAGGCTAATCCAATATGTAATATCAATGACGTATTGTAGGCTAATCCAATATGTAATATCAATGTTGTATTGTAGGCTAATCCAATATGTAATATCAATAACGTATTGTAGGTT
>NW_013902609.1:0-248 GCF_000517525.1 Limulus polyphemus | reverse complement strand
TCGGTAAAGTTATATTCGGAAAGAATAAACCAATTTTATTAAGAAAGGACTTGTGTCTCTTAAGTTTCGTCGGAACGAAGTTACGAAAAATCAATTAACAAGCGGAGACGTAACAAATTGGTGTCAGAAGTGGGATAAAAAAAAAGGAAACGAGAAGCGGCAAATCAAACTACAGCATAGCAGACTTGATGGCTGCAATACAAGAACAGCAAAAGAAACAAGAAGAACGAGAAAAGAAACAAGAAGAA
>NW_013902608.1:0-249 GCF_000517525.1 Limulus polyphemus | reverse complement strand
AAGCGTGTAAGTTAATAACTAAACCGTAAGATGTGGATAAAGCTAATAACAAAGTTCCTAAAGAATGAACAAAACCCCAAGCGTGTATGTTGATAACTAAACCGTAAGATGTGGATAAATCTAATAACAAAGTTCCTAAAGAAAGAACAAAACCCCAAGCGTGTAAGTTAATAACTAAACCTTAAGATGTGGATAAAGCTAATAACAAAGTTCCTAAAGAAAGAACAAAACCCCAAGCGTGTATGTTGA
>NW_013902607.1:0-249 GCF_000517525.1 Limulus polyphemus | reverse complement strand
TACTGTCAATAAGAAGACACAATATTTAACGATACTGTGTACTGTCAATAAGAAGACACAAGATTTAACAATACTGTGTACTGTCAATAAGAAGCAAAAGATTTAACGATACTGTGTACTGTCAATAAAAAGACACAAGATTTAACAATACTGTGTACTCTCAATCAGAAGACACAAGATTTAACAATACTGTGTACTGTCAATAAGAAGACACAAGATTTAACGATAATGTGTACTGTCAATAAGAGG
>NW_013902606.1:0-248 GCF_000517525.1 Limulus polyphemus | reverse complement strand
GCCTATCCTTCTTTGTTTACTATAGGTGTTGAATCTTTATTGCACATCCTTCCTTCTTTACTATAACTATTAAATCTTTATTGCACATCCTCCCTTGTTTACTACGGGTTTTGGATCTTTAATGCCTATCCTTCCTTGTTTACTATAGGTGTTGGATCTTTAATGCACATCCTTCCCTGTTTAATATAAGTGTTGGATCTTTAATGCACATCCTTCCTTGTTTACTATAGGTGTTGGACCTTTAATGG
>NW_013902605.1:0-249 GCF_000517525.1 Limulus polyphemus | reverse complement strand
TATTCTTATATCTTGTGTCTTCTTATTGACAGTACACAGTATCGTAAATCTTGTGTCTTCTTATTGACAGTACACAGTATCGTTAAATCTTGTGTCTTCTTATTGACAGTACACATTATCGTTAAATCTTGTGTCTTCTTATCGACAGTACACAGTATTGTTAAATCTAGTGTCTTCTTATTGACAGTACACACTATCGTTAAATCTTGTGTCTTCTTATTGACAGTACACAGTATCTTTAAATCTTGA
>NW_013902604.1:0-249 GCF_000517525.1 Limulus polyphemus | reverse complement strand
CACCTAGGTGTAACTCTAGTTACCGAACTTGTAACCACCATACTCATCTTTAGCGTTATTTGGTACAACAACTCCACGAATACCTAGATGTATCTCGTGTTACCGAATTTATAACCACCATACTCATCTTAAGACTTACTTGGCACAACTACTCCATGAACTCCTAGGTGTAACTATAGTTACCGAATTTATAACCACCATACTCATCTTTAGCCTTACTTGGTACAACTACTCTATAAATACCTAGAT
>NW_013902603.1:0-249 GCF_000517525.1 Limulus polyphemus | reverse complement strand
CACATGTAGATATGTTGTAAATACATGAGTATATATGACCCATTGACTGCAGACTAATATCAACAGTGGGTCATAGAAAGATTCTAGTTATTGGGACCTATTTAATCCACTAGGACTTTAAAAAACACATGTAGATATGTTGTAAATATACGAGATAATTAACACATTGACTGCAGACTGAAGTCAAGAGAAGGCCAAAGAACGACACTAGCTACTGGGTCCTATTTAATCCACTCGGACTTAAGGAAA
>NW_013902602.1:0-249 GCF_000517525.1 Limulus polyphemus | reverse complement strand
CTTCTTATAAAATAAACTCCACTGTTTGAATTGTTTTTACTCTGGGTTAGTGAAAGTTCATTTTTTTAGCATTTATAGTGACATAATATTTTTCGTCTATACTATAATGTCTCAATTTTAAGTTTTCCGACGAAATAAGCACTATCGGATATTTTTCTATTAATTTTGCGTCAAAAGAACATTTTTTCCATTTTCCAAAAAAATTCATATTTTCACTAAAAACCAAAGGCTATAGCCCATGTTTTTTCC
>NW_013902601.1:0-249 GCF_000517525.1 Limulus polyphemus | reverse complement strand
TAACCAACAAATCCATACATTATTATGGACACTGTAACCAACAAATCCATACGTTATTATGGACACTGTAACCAACAAATCCATACATTATTATGGACACTGTAACCAACAAATCCATATATTATTATGGACACTGTAACCAACAAATCCATACATTATTATGGACACTGTAACCAACAAATCCATACGTTATTATGGACACTGTAACCAACAAATCCATACGTTATTATGGACACTGTAACCAACAAG
>NW_013902600.1:0-261 GCF_000517525.1 Limulus polyphemus | reverse complement strand
CTTATTGACAGGTACACAGTATCGTTAAATTTTGTGTCCTCTTATTGACAGGACAAATTATTGTTAAATCTTGTGTTTTCTTACTGACAGTACACGTTATCGTTGAATATTGTGTCTTCTTATTGACAGCACACAGTATCGTTAAATCTTGAGTCTTCTTATTGACAGTACACAATATCGTTAAATCTTGTGTCATCTTATTGACAGTACACAGTATCGTTAAATCTTGTGTCTTCTTATTAACAGTACACAATATCGTTA
>NW_013902599.1:0-248 GCF_000517525.1 Limulus polyphemus | reverse complement strand
AACACCTAGGTGTAACTATAGTTACCGAATTTATAACCACCTTACTCATCTTTAGCCTTACTTGGTACAACTACTCCATAAATACCTAGGTGTAACTCTAGTTACCGAATTTATAACCACCATACTCATCTTTAGCCTTACTTTGTACCACTACTCCATAAACATTTAGATGTAACTATAGTTACCGCATTTATAACCATCATACTGATATTTAGCCTTACTTGGTACAACTACTCCATGAACACCTA
>NW_013902598.1:0-250 GCF_000517525.1 Limulus polyphemus | reverse complement strand
GAAAATCATTAACTGGTCCGTCGTTTTAGTTAATAAAACTCTCAGTGTAAACGATAATCAAACCGAAATAGAAATTAAAACCACTGAAAATCATTAACTGGTCCGTCGTTTTAGTTAATAAAACTCTCCGTGTAAACGATAATCAAACCGAAATAAAAATTAAAACCACTGAAAATCATTAACTGGTCCGTCGTTTTAGTTAATAAAACTCTCAGTGTAAACGATAATCAAACTGAAATAAAAATTAAAA
>NW_013902597.1:0-342 GCF_000517525.1 Limulus polyphemus | reverse complement strand
TTGAGCATTTACATACAAAATTCCAGTAAACCTAGAAAGTTAATTACGATTTTCGTGATCGCTTTATGTTTCTCTTTTATTTTTAGGCAAGCCGGCGTTTGTGTACTGAACTGAAGCTTTTGGTTACTGATTCTTTCTCGATTTCTTGTTACCAGAGGATCCTGAATTGATAGTTCTTCTCCAATTTTGGCAAGTAGGTACACTTTATCTTTGAGCAATTACATTCATAGTTTCACCTTCCTACTATTCGTGTTAAGGGGGTTATGGAAGGTTTTGCGTTTTGTACCGGTACTTCGTCCCATTTAGACGAATCTTCTTCATATTTCATATGAAGGTTCGTTG
>NW_013902596.1:0-249 GCF_000517525.1 Limulus polyphemus | reverse complement strand
TTTTTAATATTTACTAGTAAAATTAAGAAATTAACTAATGTATAATACTAAAATTTGAATTATAATCTACAATTTGATACCAAAATTATTGGCATAAATTCATAAAAGAGCGGTTTAATAAAATTTTGAATGTAAGTCAACAAATGCAATGACATGGCTCTTGACACATGACCCATCATGATAGGGTTAAATAACTGTTTTGTTACATCAATTTCTGCATACAAAAACTCTATGGTAATTTCACATGGT
>NW_013902595.1:0-249 GCF_000517525.1 Limulus polyphemus | reverse complement strand
CTGTCTTCACGTAGTTGGTGGGAAGAATGTTGGTTCTTAATAAACACCATTTTGAACAATACTTTGACCAAGTTGAAAGTTACAGTCTGAAATGGTGAATTTATTTTCATTAAACAACATTGTTAAAATTAAGTTTTTCTTTTGAAGTCTGGAGATGCAACTGTATTAATTTTTTCTCTATTTCTAGATTTCTTCCCATCATTATTTCTTAAAAGAAAAACAAAAGAACAACCAATTTTATTAATTGTT
>NW_013902594.1:0-282 GCF_000517525.1 Limulus polyphemus | reverse complement strand
TATGAGTGTAGTAGAATATCAGGTTGTGTATTACCTAGAATATGAGTTTAGTAGAATATCATGTTGTGTATTATCTAGAATATGAGTATAGCAGAATATCAGGTTGTGTATTACCTAGAATATGAGTGTAGCAGAATATCAGGTTGTGTATTATCTAGAATATGAGTGTAGTAGAATATCAGGTTGTGTATTACCTAGAATATGAGTTTAGTAGAATAACATGTTGTGTATTACTTAGAATATGAGTTTAGTAGAATATCATGTTGTGTATTATATAGAATA
>NW_013902593.1:0-517 GCF_000517525.1 Limulus polyphemus | reverse complement strand
GGTAGTAACATACCAGTGTTAAAATACCAACATTAAACAACATGGTATGTTACTACCTGTTTAAATGTCGTTAATATCTCGTGTCAAAGACTAACATTAAACAACAGTAGATATTAAAACGACATTTAAACAGGTAGTAACATACCAGTGTCAAAAACCAACATTAAACAACAGTAGATATTAACGGCATTTAAGCAGGTAGTAACATACCAGTGTCAAAGATCAGCATTAAACTTTCTTTGACACTGGTATGTTACTACTTGTTTAAATGTCGTTAATATCTACTGTTGTTTAATGTTGATCTTTGACACTGCTTTGTTACTACCTGTTTAAATGCCGTTAATATCTACTGTTGTTTAATGTTGGTCTTTGACACTAGTATGTTACTATCTGTTTAAATGTCCTTAATATCTACTGTTGTTTAATGTTTTTCTTTGACACTTGTATGTTACTACTTGTTTAAATGTCGTTAATATCTACTGTTGTTAATATCTACTGTTGTTTAATGTTGACATTT
>NW_013902592.1:0-248 GCF_000517525.1 Limulus polyphemus | reverse complement strand
CATGCAACGAATCTTACTGAAAAAATTTCGAGAAGATCCGTCCAAATGGAACGACGTACTGGTACAAAACGCAAAACCTTCCATAACTCCTTTAAAACAAACAGTAGGAAGGTAAAACTCTGCATATTACTACGCAAAGTTACAGTGTACCTACATACCAAATTTGGTGAAGAATCATCAATTTAGGACCCTCTGGTAACAAGAAATCGAAAAACAATCAGTAACCAAAAGCTTCACGGCAGTACACC
>NW_013902591.1:0-248 GCF_000517525.1 Limulus polyphemus | reverse complement strand
CCCATCTCTGGACAAGAATACCATCTTCAAGCTTCAACTGGTCCCATTGTACCCAATAGTTCTTTGTCACAGGGCTTAAGCTAGACACCTTGTCCCAAGCAGGGCACAAAACACTTGCTTGTAGAAAATCAATTATTAGCTTCAAATCTTGGTCTTTCTCCTGTTCTGCTTGAATATCTATATTTGGTTCCACTTCACCATCACCAACTCCTTCAGTCACTTTGACTTCAGCTTGATGACACCTGGTT
>NW_013902590.1:0-355 GCF_000517525.1 Limulus polyphemus | reverse complement strand
TTAATAAGAAGAAACAAGATTTAACGATACTGTGTACTTTCAATAAGAAGACACACGATTTAACATACTGTGTACTGTCAATAAGAAGAAACAATATTTAATGATACTGTGTACTTTCAATAAGAAGACACAAGATTTAACAATACTGTGTTACTGTCAATAAGAAGACACAAGATTTAACAATACTGTGTACTAAAGTACACAGTATCGTTAAATATTTTTTCTTCTTATTGACAGTACACAGTATCGTTAAATCTTGATTCTTCTTATTGATGACACAAGATTTAACGATACTGTGTACTGTCAATAAGAAGACACAAGATTTAACGATAATGTGTACTGTCAGTAAGAAAAC
>NW_013902589.1:0-347 GCF_000517525.1 Limulus polyphemus | reverse complement strand
AATGCTATAATGTCAAATTGAAATAGAAAAATATCCTATAGTGCTTATTTCGTCGGAATCTAGAAATGGATAAAAGTGTTTTTTTGACGCAAAATTTCCAAATAAATTCATATTTTCACCAAAAACCAAAGGCTATAGCCCATGTTTTTTCCCAGATTTTGAAAAAAATTGTTTTTCTTCATATTTCAATACAAAGATGCCCTTGATGTAAGACTTTCAAAATAGAGATCCTTTTATTAAAATTCCCAATAGTTATTTCATAATCTCTTATCAAAACTTCGGTTAGTGTCGATTTCAATGTTGTTGTTTTTTTGTCTTCAATTATATTATAAACAAAGAAGAGCTTT
>NW_013902588.1:0-249 GCF_000517525.1 Limulus polyphemus | reverse complement strand
TTTCATTGCTCATATAGTTAACACAGAGTGTACAGATCTTTCAATGCTCATATAGTTAACAGAGTGTACAGATCTTTCATTGCTCATATAGTTAACACAGAGTGTACAGATCTTTCATTGCTCATATAGTTAACACAGAATGTACAGATCTTTCATTGCTCATATAGTTAACATAGTGTACAGATCTTTCATTGCTCATATAGTTAACACAGAGTGTACAGATCTTTCATTGCTCATATAGTTAACACA
>NW_013902587.1:0-249 GCF_000517525.1 Limulus polyphemus | reverse complement strand
GTGTAATTCCATACTCATCTTTAGCCTTACTTGGTACAACTACTCCATAAACACCTAAGTGTAACTATAGTTTGCGAATTTATAACCACCATACCCATTTTTAGCGTCATTTGGTACACGAACTCCACGAACACCTAGGTGTAACTCTAGTTATCGAATTTATAACCACCATACTCATCTTTAGCGTTATTTGGTACAACAACTCCACGAACACCTAGGTGTAACACTAGTTACCGAATTTGTAACCAA
>NW_013902586.1:0-247 GCF_000517525.1 Limulus polyphemus | reverse complement strand
GAAAATTAAAAGACCGATATAACAGTCGACAAAATATAGTTTAAGCAGGATTAAAAATACCATTATGAAAGTCATTAAAATATAGCGTAAGAAACACTAAAAATAGCTCTATCAAAATCGAAAATATCTAGTCTAAGAAAGCCTAAAAAGGACAGTTATTAAAGTCGAAAAAATACGAGTGGAAGAATACTAATAACACGTTTCAAAGTCAAAAATATCTAGTGGAAAACTGACTAAAAGTACCCTT
>NW_013902585.1:0-267 GCF_000517525.1 Limulus polyphemus | reverse complement strand
TTACTTGGTACAACAACTCAACGAACACCTAGGTGTAACTCTTGTTACCGAATATATAACCACCATACTCATCTTTAGCCTGACTTGGTACAACAACTCTACGAACACCTAGGTTTTACTCTATGAACCGAATTTATAACCACCATACTCATTTTAAGCCTTAATTGGTACAACTACTCCATGAACACCTAGGTGTAACTTTAGTTACAAAATTTATAACCACCATACTCATCTTTAGCCTTACTTGGTACAACTACTCAATGAACA
>NW_013902584.1:0-317 GCF_000517525.1 Limulus polyphemus | reverse complement strand
TCCCCTTGTACCTCAAGTATATAATATAGCATAAGTTTAATTACTCTGTACTTGAGGTACAAAAACTTATTCTATATTATAATTACTTTATACTTGAGGTACAAGAAACTTATGCTATATTATAATTACTCTATACTTAAGGTACAAGAAACTCATGCTATATTGTAATTACTCTATACTTGAGGTACAAGAAACTTATGCTGTATTATAATTACTCTATACTTGAGGTACAAGAAACTTATACTATATTGTAATTACTCTATACTTTAGGTACGAGAAACTTATGCTATATTATAATTACTCCATACTTGAGGTAC
>NW_013902583.1:0-249 GCF_000517525.1 Limulus polyphemus | reverse complement strand
ATGGAGTAGTTGTACCAAGTAAGGCTAAAGATGAATATGGTGGATATAAGTTCGGTAACTAGAGTTACACCTAAGTGTTCATGGAGTAGTTGTACCAAGTAAGGCTAAAGATGAATATGGTGGTTATAAATTCTATAACTAGAGTTACACCTATGTGTTCATAGAGTAGTTGTACCAAGAAACGCTAAAGATGAATATGGTGGTTATAAATTCGGTAACTAGAGTTACACCTAGGTATTCGTGGAGTTG
>NW_013902582.1:0-249 GCF_000517525.1 Limulus polyphemus | reverse complement strand
GATTGTTACAAGCTTTGCCTTGCTTACTGGATTGGTCAAATATTATAAAGTTGATTGTTACAAGCTTTGCCTTGCTTACTGGATTGGTTAAATATTATAAGGTTGATTGTTACAAGCTTTGCCTTGCTTACTGGATTGGTCAAATATTATAAGAATGATTGCATTACTTGAAGTTTCGTTGGATTATTAGAGTGGTCCAATGGGAACGAAGATTTGTAACTAACTTTTAGTTATATTTCTGATAGGCCA
>NW_013902581.1:0-248 GCF_000517525.1 Limulus polyphemus | reverse complement strand
AACATAGGTATAGAATATCGTGGAAAAAATTCCGATAATGTTACTAGAATGTTCGTAATGTTAACATGCTCTACTCTTAGTAATGCCATTATTGTTAACATGCTCTACTCTTAGTAATGCCATTAATGTTAACATGCTCTACTCGTATCTTGAGGAACCAGCTTCATCTAGTAGAGGTAACTAAAGGGACCAGTTCGGTCTAGTAGAGGTAACTAAAGGGAACAGTCCGATCTAGTAGAGGTATCTTG
>NW_013902580.1:0-352 GCF_000517525.1 Limulus polyphemus | reverse complement strand
GAACAAAGTAAACAGAACACTGATGTTGTAGTGAAATAGAACTGTTTTACTGATAACAACAGTAAAGAACAAAGTAAACAATTTCACTACAACATCCGTGTTCAGAACTGTTTTACTGATAACAACAGTAAAGAACAAGGTAAACAGAACACGGATGTTGTAGTGAAATAGAACTGTTTTACTGATAACAACAGTAAAGAACAAGGTAAACAGAACACGGATGTTGTAGTGAAATAGAACTGTTTTACTGATAACAACAGTAAAGAACAAGGTAAACAGAACACTGATGTTGTAGTGAAATAGAACTGTTTTACTGATAACAACAGTAAAGAACAAGGTAAACAGAACACGG
>NW_013902579.1:0-249 GCF_000517525.1 Limulus polyphemus | reverse complement strand
GAGTTACACCTAAATGTTCATGGAGTTGTTGTACCAAATAACGCTACAGATGAGTATGGTTGTTACAAATACGGTAACTAGAGTTAAATCTAGGTGTTCGTAGAGTTGTTGTGACAAATAACGCTAAATATAAGTATGGGGTTATAAATTCGGTAACTAGAGTTAAACCTAAGTGTTCATGTAGCAGTTGTACCAAGTAAGGCTAAAGATGAGTATGGTGGTTATAAATTCTGTAACTAGAGTTACACC
>NW_013902577.1:0-617 GCF_000517525.1 Limulus polyphemus | reverse complement strand
TATTTAACGATACTGTGTACTGTCAATAAGATGACACAAGATTTAACGATACTGTGTCCTGTCAATAAGAAGACACAAGATTTAACGATACTGTGTACTGTCAATAAGAAGACACAAGAAAAATCTTGTGTCTTCTTATTGAGAGTACACATTATTGTTAAATCTTGTGTCTTCTTATTGAGAGTACACATTATTGTTAAATCTTGTTTCTTCTTATTGACAGTACACAGTATAGTTAAATCTTGTGTTTTCTTATTGATAGTACACAGTATTGTTAAATCTTGTGTCTTCTTATTGACAGGACTCAGTATCGTTAAATCTTGTGTCTTCTTATAGATAACAATACTGTGTTTGACAGGTAAGAAGACAAGATTTAACGATACTGTGTACTCTCAATAAGAAGACACAAGATTTAACGATACTGTGTACTGTCAATAAGAAGAAACAAGATTTAACAATAATGTGTCCTGTCAATAAGAAGACACAAGATTTAACGATACTGTGTACTCTCAATAAGAAGACACAAGATTTAACGATACTGTGTACTGTCAATAAGAAGACACAAGATGTAACGATACTGTGTACTGTCAAAAAGAAAACACAAGATTTAACGATAC
>NW_013902576.1:0-248 GCF_000517525.1 Limulus polyphemus | reverse complement strand
AATAGTACCTTACAACCACACATGATGCGGAAATAGTTCCTTACAACCATACATGGTGCGGAAAATAGTTCCTTACAACCCCACATGGTGCGGAAAATAGTTCCTTACAACCATACATGGTGCGGAAAATAGTTCCTTACAACCACACATGGTGCGGAAAATAGTTCCTTACAACCACACATGATGCGGAAAATAGTTCCTTACAACCATACATGGTGCGGAAAATAGTTCCTTACAACCCCACATGG
>NW_013902575.1:0-249 GCF_000517525.1 Limulus polyphemus | reverse complement strand
TACTATCGTAGGTAATAAATAACACGTCCTTTATAACAACAGTGACACGTACTATCGTAGGTAATAAATAACACGTCCTTTATAACAATAGTGACACGTATCTTAGGTAATAAATAACACGTTCTTTATAACAATAGTGACACGTACTATCGTAGGTAATAAATAACACGTCCTTTATAACAACAGTGACACGTACTATCGTAGGTAATAAATAACACGTCCTCTATAACAATAGTGACACGTATCTTA
>NW_013902574.1:0-263 GCF_000517525.1 Limulus polyphemus | reverse complement strand
TATTTTTTCATGGCTGTAACTGTGTGATAACGTGTTATGACTATGTTATTTCTTTTACTGCAATTAACTTGACTAATTTTCGTAAATCTTATAACAATTTCATTGGCGTTTAAGATGTAAAAACTGAAACTATTATATTGTGGTAGGAATAATAACTTAATTATAATAAACATGGTCTTTGAACAGCAGTCGCTGGAGATACATTTAATGTTGGTGAATGTGTGATATGGTTATGTGAATTTATATGAATGCTTTTTATAAAC
>NW_013902573.1:0-687 GCF_000517525.1 Limulus polyphemus | reverse complement strand
CAAAAGAAAGCTCTTCGCCACTACTGTGCCTTAAATTTTATTTTAAAGCATGGTTGATATTTGAGCCAAGTATTTGTAAAGCATTGATTGTTTAAAATTTGCTCCGACTTTCACTTGATCATCTAAGGTGATAAAACTATGAGGAACAATTATATATATTTTAATAAATATAGCGGTTGCTTGGAGTTGTTCTACAGCGCCACCAGGTGGCGCAGTGGTAAGACCATACGGTAAGACCGACTAATTACAATATGTAATTAGTCGGTCAACACCAGGCCTAATAATATGTATAATTAGTCGGTCAACACTAGACCAAATAGTATGTAATTAATCGGTCCATACTAGACCAAATAATATGTAATTAGTCGGTCAACACCAGGCATAACAATATTCGGTCAACACCAGGCCTAATAATATGTAATTAGTCGGTTGTTGACCGACTAATTATACATATTATTAGGCCTGGTGTTGCCAGACCCAATAATATGTATAATTAGTCAGTCAACACTAGACCCAATAATATGTAATTAGTCGGTCAATACTAGACCAAATAATATGTAATTAGTCGGTCAACACCCGGCATAATAATATGTAATTAGTCAGTCAACATCAGACCAAATTATATGTAATTAGCCGGTCAACATCAGACCAAATTATATTGTTGCGTCAGCGAGTCACATGACCACC
>NW_013902572.1:0-373 GCF_000517525.1 Limulus polyphemus | reverse complement strand
TTCGTGTAAGAGAAAACTACAGAAACTGTACTGGTATTATTAATTTTATTGTTACAAATAATCAGTTCGTGTAAGAGAAAACTACAGAAACTGTACTGGTATTATTAATTTTATTGTTACAAATAATCAGTTCGTGTAAGAGAAAACTACAGAAAATGTATTGGTATTATTAATTTTATTGTTACAAATAATCAGTTCGTGTAAGAGAAAACTACAGAAAATGTACTATTATTATTAATTTTATTGTTACAAATAATCGGTTCGTGTAAGAGAAAACTACAGAAACTGTACTATTTAGTACATTTTCTGTAGTTTTCTCTTACACGAACTGATTATTTGTAACAATAAAATTAATAATTTATTATTAATTTTA
>NW_013902571.1:0-249 GCF_000517525.1 Limulus polyphemus | reverse complement strand
AGAGGATGTGTACCTTCTAGTATACTTAATGTTCATCAAATATTCCTTTGGTTTTCAACTCCAGTTTCAAAAATGTCTTCAAATTTTCATTATCCATCTGATTAATAACTTGCATTGCCTTCTGCCAACCATCCTTATAGTAATCTGACAAATCCTGAGTATATTGAACCCACAAACAGTCACAACAGCCACTCATGCAACAACCAACTGGTTCTTCAGGTGGTAATTTTACTTTAAGGTTTTGTTGAT
>NW_013902570.1:0-249 GCF_000517525.1 Limulus polyphemus | reverse complement strand
CTAACAATAATGTAATTTGTGGTTGATGTTAGTTCTAACAATAACGTAATTTGTGGTTGATGCAAGTTTTAACAATAATGTAATTTGTGGTTGATGTAAGTTTTAACAATAAAGTAATTTGTGGTTGATGTTAGTTTTAACAACAATGTAATTTGTGGTTGATGTAAGTTTTAACAATGATGTAATTTGTGGTTGATGTAAGTTTTAACAATAACGTAATTTGTGGTTGATGCAAGTTCTAACAATAAT
>NW_013902569.1:0-273 GCF_000517525.1 Limulus polyphemus | reverse complement strand
CTCCAGCCATTAATAATCTGTGTTAGTTTTGTATAATCACCTTTATTTTAGTATCAAACTGTAGCATAGTCTGTGTTAGTTTGTATAATCACCTTTATTTTAGTATCAAACTGTAGCATAGTGTATGTTAGTTTTGTATAATCACCTTTATTTTAGTATCAAACTATAGCATAGTCTGTGTTAGTTTTGTATAATCACCTTTATTTTAGTATCAAACTGTAGCATAGTCTGTGTTAGTTTGTATAATCACCTTTATTTTAGTATCAAACTGTA
>NW_013902568.1:0-249 GCF_000517525.1 Limulus polyphemus | reverse complement strand
CTAAAGTAGATGATACAGTTGTTAAACAATACACAAACATTGTTATACTAAAGTAGATGATACAGTTGTTAAACAATACACAAACATAGTTATACTAAAGTAGATGATACAATTGTTGAACAATACACAAACATTGTTATACTAAACTAGATGATACAGTTGTTAAACTATATAAAAATATTGTTAAACTAAACTAGATGATACAGATGTTAAACAATATAGAAATATTGTTATACTAAACTAGATGAT
>NW_013902567.1:0-468 GCF_000517525.1 Limulus polyphemus | reverse complement strand
AAGTTCTTACTAGATGGGGTAGGCGGATATATATAAGAGGGGAAAACGTGACGCGGGAGATTATTGTAATGTGTGGGTAGATAGTGAGTAACTGAACTGCAGTCGGAAGTATTGTTGACGTTCGTTGATTAGCGTTTGTTTTAACGCGATTGTTGAAGTTGAGTGTATCGGTAAAGTTATATTCGGAAAGAATAAATCAGTTTTATTAAGTAAAGAACTTGTGTCGCAAGTTTCGTCCGAACGAAGTTACGGAGAGTTAATTAACAAACGGAAACGTAACAAATTGGTGTCAGAGAGTGGGATAGAAAAAAAAAGAGAGAGAAGAAAAATGGAAACGAGAGGCGGAAAATCAAACTACAGCTTAGCAGATTTGATGGCAGCAATACAAAAACAAGAAAAGAAACAAGAAGAACGAGAAAATAAACAAGAAAAGAAACAAGAAGAACGAGAAGCGAAATTACAACAGTT
>NW_013902566.1:0-249 GCF_000517525.1 Limulus polyphemus | reverse complement strand
GCCGGGCACTAAGTATTACATAAATAGCTCTAAGAACCTGTCGGAGTCCAGGAGATTCATCTGTTTAAAAGGATGTTGTCTTCATAGGACAAAGCTATAGAATGGGCAATCTGCACTCTGTCCACCGCAGGGATTCGAACTCCGTAATTTAGCGTTGTGTACCATTACCGCTGACTCACTGGGAGACCTGTGTTTAAAAGTCCGTTAGCTCATTATTTCGGCTGCAGTAGGTATTTGTTTGAACCACAT
>NW_013902565.1:0-249 GCF_000517525.1 Limulus polyphemus | reverse complement strand
TTAAATAGTGAGCATGCGCACAATTTGAACACATCGTCATATAAGAATAAATATAATTTGAGTAAAAGTTATTTCCATCTTAGTGAACTAACTCTGTTTCTTAGTTTTGATGTGCTATGTTGGGTGACTATTAAAGTTTATTTATTAAAATTTCCGTTCTGTTTATTTACCGTTGAATTTATCGCTAACAAGTCATAGACATCTATTGTACAAGAATCCCAAGCCCAACAACAACATGGTGTATATATT
>NW_013902564.1:0-604 GCF_000517525.1 Limulus polyphemus | reverse complement strand
ACGGCGCAAGCGTCTTTTTAGAATTTGTGTAAGTATTTGTGGTGTGAGATTCCGACTATTTATACAAACACGAGACCTAAACCTTAAGCCTGACGTTAACAGGACAAACACTGAAATAAAAACTTATCATAGAACAACAACACTGACAGAATTGTTGCCAGTTCTCACTTTTGTATATTATTATCAATGAACTGACAGAATTGTTGCCAGTTCTCATGTTGTTGTTAACAACTGCGTTCATTACGAGTGTTGACTTTGTGGTAATGCCCTTGAGAAAAGTTTGTTGAGTTGGGCGTTGTGAAAACAGTTTTTTAGTATACTCTGAACAGGTTGACTTTTTCTTGATCCGTTAGAAGAAAACATTCACATTTTAAAACCCAATTTCCCTGTAAGCCTCTGATATGAGTATAAGCAGACCTATATCTCTCGCAGAAATTAAAACTTTTTCCCCAAGTGAAGACGGCATAAGAAATTTGATCTTAAAAAAAGCATCAGAGCAATTTCTCAAACGCCTTTGTGCCTTGTTTAATCCATCCTTACGTGCAGGTTACCTTCCGTCCTCTTGGAAATCAGCTATCATTAATATAATCCCCCTCTCAAAGGC
>NW_013902563.1:0-249 GCF_000517525.1 Limulus polyphemus | reverse complement strand
TATATTACACAACTATCTATGCTTGATAAGATGTTTGAAGGTGTAGTCCATTCTTCCGAGATTATCGTCAGAAACCATACAACACAACTATCTATGCTTGATAAGATGTTTGAAGGTGTAGTCCATTCTTCCGAGATTATCGTCAAAAACCATACTACACAACTATCTATGCTTTAAAAGATGTTTGAAGGTGTAGTCCATTCTTCCGAGATTATGGGCAGAAATTATATTACACAACTATCTATGCTT
>NW_013902562.1:0-327 GCF_000517525.1 Limulus polyphemus | reverse complement strand
AATGTTTATGTTGTAGATGCTTGTGGATCGTTTAGACCAGTACTCGGAAGACAAGACCACTTTGAGTAATGTTGTGGAATGTTTACGTTGTAGATGCTTGTGGATCGTTTAGACCAGTACTCGGAAGACAAGACACTTTGAGTAATGTTGTGGAATGTTTACGTTGTAGATGCCTGTGGATTGTTTAGACCAGTACTCTGAAGACCAGACACTTTGAGTAATGTTGTGGAATGTTTATGTTGTAGATGCTTATGGATCGTTTAGACCGGTACTCGGAAGACAAGACACTTTGAGTAATGTTGTGGAATGTTTATGTTGTAGATGCTT
>NW_013902561.1:0-249 GCF_000517525.1 Limulus polyphemus | reverse complement strand
GAGAGAGTTATATGTTGTCAGTTAGTTTATGAGGTAAGGAGAGAGTTATATGTTGTCAGTTTAATGTCGCTAGGTGGTTAGTTTATGAAGTAAGGAGAGAGTTATATGTCATCAATTTCCTGTCTCTAGGTGGTTAGTTTATGAAGTAAGAATATAGTTATACGTTATCAATTTCCTGTCTCTAGGTGATTATTTTATGAGGTAAAGAGAGAGTTATATGTTGCCAGTTTCCTGTCTCTAGGTGGCTAG
>NW_013902560.1:0-249 GCF_000517525.1 Limulus polyphemus | reverse complement strand
GAGTTATATTACAATAGATGGAGAAATAATACTTGGAAGTTCAGTTATCTCTCAATAGATGTAGCAAAAAGTTAAGAAAAAATACTCTGAAGTTCAGTTATTTCTCAATACATGTAGAAAAAATACTTGGAAGTTTAGTGATCTCTCAATATATTGAGAAAAAAATAAAGAAAAAATACTTGAATGTTCAGTTATTTCTGAATAGACGGAGATAAAATTAAGAAAAAATACTTAGAAGTACAGTTATAT
>NW_013902559.1:0-317 GCF_000517525.1 Limulus polyphemus | reverse complement strand
AACACAAGATTTAACAAAAATCTTATGTCTTTTTGTTGACAGTACACAGTTGTTAAGTACACAGTATTCTCAATAAGAAGACACAAGATTTAACAAAACTGTGTTCTGTCAATAAGAAGACACACGATTTAACAATACTGTGTACTCTCAATAAGAAGACACAAGATTTAAC
The DNA here is from genome assembly GCF_000517525.1 of Limulus polyphemus. Classification (NCBI taxonomy): domain Eukaryota; kingdom Metazoa; phylum Arthropoda; class Merostomata; order Xiphosura; family Limulidae; genus Limulus; species Limulus polyphemus. The sequence continues at coordinate 145 of NW_013902559.1, read as the reverse complement.
AATACTGTGTACTGTCAATAAGAAGACACAAGATTTTACGATACTGTGTATTGTCAATAAGAAAACACAAGATTTAACTATACTGTGTACTGTCAATAAGAAGAACAAGATTTAACAATAATGTGTCCTGTCATAAAATACATAG
>NW_013902558.1:0-248 GCF_000517525.1 Limulus polyphemus | reverse complement strand
AACGAAACTGTGTACTGTCAATAAGAAGACAAAATATTTAACAATACTGTGTACTATCAATAAGAAGACACAAGATTTAACGATACTGTGTACTATCAATAACAAGCCACAAGATTTAACGATTATGTGTACTGCCAATAAGAAGACACGAGATTTAACAATACTGTGTACTGTCAATAAGAAGACACGAGATTTAACAATACTGTGTACTATCAATAAAAAGACACAAGTTTTAACAGTGCTGTGTT
>NW_013902557.1:0-249 GCF_000517525.1 Limulus polyphemus | reverse complement strand
ATTGAATTTATAACCATTCTACTGATCTTTAGCTTTACTTGGTACAACTACTCCATGAACATTTAGGTTTAACTCTAATTACCGAATTTAGAACCACCATATTCATCTTTAGCCTTACTTGGTACAACACTCCATGAACACCTAGGTGTAACTCTAGTTACTGAATGTGTAGCCCCATACTCATCTTTAGCGTTATTTGGTACAACTACTCCACGAACACCTAAGCGTAGCTCTAGTTACCGAATTTAA
>NW_013902556.1:0-249 GCF_000517525.1 Limulus polyphemus | reverse complement strand
GATAAAGAAACCAACCTACCAACATTCTATACTGTTAGTATAGTAGTCTATTGATAAAGAAACCAACCTACCAACATTCTATACTGTTCTTATAGTAGTCTATTGATAAAGAAACCAACCTACCAACATTCTATACTGTTCTTATAGTAGTCTATTGATAACGAAACCTACCTACCAACATTCTATACTGTTCGTATAGTAGTCTATTGATAAAGAAACCAACCTACCAACATTCTATACTGTTCGAAA
>NW_013902555.1:0-248 GCF_000517525.1 Limulus polyphemus | reverse complement strand
TACTGTCCATAAGAAGACCCAAGATTTATCAATACTGTGTACTGTCAATAAGAAGACACAAGATTAAACGATATTGTGTACTTTCAATAAGAAGACACAATATATAACAATACAATGTACTGTCAATAAGAAGACACAAGATTTTACGATACTGTGTACTGTCAGTAAGAAAACACACGATTTAACAATACTGTGTACTATCAATAAAAAGACACAAGATTTAACGATACTGTATACTGTCAAAAAAA
>NW_013902554.1:0-249 GCF_000517525.1 Limulus polyphemus | reverse complement strand
CTTCTTATTGATAGTACACAGTATTTATAAATCTTGTGTCTTCTTATTGACAGTACACAGTATTGTTAAATCTTGTGTCTTCTTATTGATAGTACACAGTATTGTTAAATCTTGTGTCTTTTTATTGACAGTACACAGTGTTGTTAAATCTTGTGTCTTCTTATTGAAAGTACACAGTATCGTTAAATCTTGTGTCTTCTTATTGACAGTACACAGTATAGTTAAATCTTGTGTCTTCTTAATGACAGT
>NW_013902553.1:0-904 GCF_000517525.1 Limulus polyphemus | reverse complement strand
GCTATTGGGTCCTATTTTATGTAGATATGTTGTAAATATATGAGTTAATTAACAAACTGGCTGCAAACTAAAGTCAACAGTGGGTCATAGAACGATACTCGCTATTGGGTCCTATTTAATCCAGATGGTCTTAAACAAACACATATAGATATATTGTAAATATATGAGTTAATTAACCACGTGTTTGTTTTTGACCGAAAGTAATAAATAGGACTTAATAGCTAGTATTGTTCTATGACCCACTGTTGACTTTAGTCTGTAGCCAGTTTGGTAATTAACTCATATATTTACAACATATCTACATGTGTTTGTTTAAGACCGACTGGATTAAAAAGGACGCAATAGCTAGTATCGTTCTTTGACCCACTGTTGACTTTAGTCTGCAACCAGTTTCTTAATTAACTCATATATTTACAATATATCTACGTTAATTAACTCATATATTTACAACATATCTACACGTGTTTGACTGTTGACTTTAGTCTGCAGCCAGGGTCATAGAACGATACTAGTTATTGGGTCCTATTTAATCCAGTCGGACTTAAGGAAACACATGTAGATATGTTGTAAATATATGAGTTAATTACCAAACTGGCTACAGACTAAAGCCAGCATTGGGTCACTAAAGTCAACAGTGCGTCATAGCACGATAATTGTTATTGGATCTATTTGTTTCCTCAAGTCCGAGTGGATTTTTACAACATTTCTTCATTGTTTATTAACTCATCTATGTTGACTTTAGTCTGCAGCCAATGTGGGACCCAATAGCTAGTATCGTTCTATGACCCACGCTATTGGGTCCTGTTTAATCCAGTCGGTCTAAAACAAACACGTGTAGATATGTTGTAAATATATGAGTTAATTAACAAACTGGCTGCAGACTAAAGTGAACAGTGCGTCATAG
>NW_013902552.1:0-249 GCF_000517525.1 Limulus polyphemus | reverse complement strand
ACATTATTGTTAAATCTTGTGTTTTCTTACTGACAGCACATATTATCGTTGAATATTGTGTCTTATTATTGACAGTACACAGTATCGTTAAATCTAGTGTCTTCTTATTGACAGTACACAGTATCGTTAAATCTTGTGTCTTCTTATTGACAGTACACAGTATCGTTAAATCTTGTGTCTTCTTATTGACAGTACACAGTATTGTTAAATCTTGTGTCTTCATATGGACAGTACACAGAATCGTTAAAT
>NW_013902551.1:0-269 GCF_000517525.1 Limulus polyphemus | reverse complement strand
AGTTACCGAATTTATAACCACGTAACTCTAGTAATCGAATTTATAACAACCATACTCATCTTTAGCCTTACTTGGAACAACTACTCCATGAACACTTAGGTGTTACTCTAGTTACCGAATTTATAACCACCATACTCATCTTTAGCCTTACTTCGTACAACTACTCCATCAACACCTAGGTGTAACTCTAGTTACTGAATGTGTAACCCATACTCATCTTTAGCGTTATTTGGTACAACAACTCCAGTAACACTTAGGTGTAGCTCCAA
>NW_013902550.1:0-437 GCF_000517525.1 Limulus polyphemus | reverse complement strand
CAGCGGATCAACTGTTTAATTATTGTATATCCATGTTAAAGATAATATTATACAGCGGACCAACTGTTTAATTATTGTATATCTATGTTAAGGATAATATTATACAGCGGATCAACTGTTTAATTATTGTATATATATGTTAAAGATAATATTATACAGCGGATCAACTGTTTAATTATTGTATATATATGTGTTAAAGATAATATTATACAGCGGATCAACTGTTTAATTATTGTATATATGTGTTAAAGATAATATTATACAGCGGATCAACTGTTTAATTATTGTATATATGTGTTCAAGATAATATTATACAGCGGACCAACTGTTTAATTATTGTATATATATATATGTTAAAGATAATATTATACAGCGGATCAACTGTTTAATTATTGTATATATGTGTTAAAGATAATATTATACAGCGGATCAACTGG
>NW_013902549.1:0-249 GCF_000517525.1 Limulus polyphemus | reverse complement strand
AGAAACAAGAAGTACAAATGGAAAACATTAGTAAATTTAAAAGCGAATTAGATACGTTAAAGGACGATCTATTGACTTTTACACAAGGAGGATACATTGACCATCGACTTAATCAGCCCCAGACAATGGCAAGCCCCTTACAGAGCCCGCAGCTAAACCCTAATGCAGACATATTCAGTCCCGTTAGAAGTCACATCCCAGATATGAATGTCAGTAATAGGACTGATCCAGCGCGAAGGAAGCCACAAG
>NW_013902548.1:0-249 GCF_000517525.1 Limulus polyphemus | reverse complement strand
TTTAATGTTGGTCTTTGACATTGGTATGTTACTACCTGTTTAAATGTCGTTAATATCTACTGTTGTTTAATGTTGGCCTTTAACACTGGTATGTTACTACCTGTTTAAATGTCGTTAATATCTATTGTTGTTTAATGTTGGTCTTTGACATTGGTATGTTACTACTTGTTTAAGTGTCGTTAATATCTACTGTTGTTTAATGTTGGTATTTGACAATGGTATATTACTACCTGTTTAAATGCTGTTAAT
>NW_013902547.1:0-249 GCF_000517525.1 Limulus polyphemus | reverse complement strand
GTAAACTAGAGTTACACCTAAGTGTTCGTGGAGTTGTTGTACCAAATAACGCTTAAGATGAGTATGGGGGTTATAAATTCGGTAACTAGAGTTACACCTAGGTGTTTATGAAGTAGTTGTACCAAATAACGATAAAGATGAGTATGGGGGTTATAAATTCGGTAACCAGAGTTAAACCTAAGTGTTCATGGAGTAATTGTTCCAATAAAGGCTAAAGATGAGTATGGTGGTTACAAATTCTGTAACTAG
>NW_013902546.1:0-249 GCF_000517525.1 Limulus polyphemus | reverse complement strand
TAAGAAACATTGTTTCTTCAAATGGATAATGTTCTGGGTAAGAGACATTATTTCTTCAAATGAATAATGTTCCTGGTAAGAAACATTGTTTCTTCAAATGGATAATGTTCCTGGTAAGAAACATTGTTTCTTCAAATGGATAATGTTCCTGGTAAGAAACATTGTTTCTTCAAATGGATAATGTTCCTGGTAAGAGACATTGTTTCTTCAAATTGATAATGTTCCTGGTAAGAAATATTGTTTCTTCAA
>NW_013902545.1:0-249 GCF_000517525.1 Limulus polyphemus | reverse complement strand
AACTTTCATGTAAAAAGTGCTTTTTGTTCATAAAGATGAAGTTCCCATAGAATAACTTTCATGTAAAAAGTGCTTTTTGTTCATAAAGATGAAGTTCCCATAGAATAACTTTCATGTAAAAAGTGCTTTTTGTTCATTAAGATGAAGTTCCCAAAGAATAACTTTCATGTAAAAAGTGCTATTTTGTTCATAAAGATGAAGTTCCCATAGAAGAACTTTCATGTAAAAAGTGATTTTTGCTCATAAAGA
>NW_013902544.1:0-721 GCF_000517525.1 Limulus polyphemus | reverse complement strand
CCATTTTGAAAGTCTTACATGAAGGGCATCATTGTATATAAATATTAGGAAAACAATTTTTTCAAAATTTGTAAAAAAACATGGGCTATAGCCTTGGCTTTTTCGGTGAAAATATGATTTTGTTTTGTAAAATGGAAAAAAGTGATTTTTAAACGCAATATTAATATACAAATAATGGATAATGTTTATTTCGTCGGGAAACACAAAATTGAGACATTATAGCATGAACGAAAACAATTATGTCCCGTGCTTCGATTTTACTGTTTTTTGTCTTCAGTTATGTTATAAAAAAAGAAGAGTATTAAATAAAGGATTATTCAAACAAAATCCAAACATTTAAAAGGCCCTGTCGTCTTCTTATAAAATGAACTTCACCTTTTCGATTCTATTTATTCTGTGTTAGCTAAACTTCAATTTTTTAGATTTTAGTAAAATCGAAGCTAGCCGAAATTTTGATAACACATTATGAAAAACTAAAAATTCCCAAGATGAAAGGATATCCATTTTGAAAGTCTTACATAAAGGGCATAATGGTATTGAAATATTAGGAAAAACAATTTTTTCAAAATTGGGAAAAAAACATGGGCTAAAGCCTTGGCTTTTTCGGTGAAAATATGATTTTTTTTGTAAAATGGAAAAAAGTGGTTTTTAACGCAATATTAATATACAAATATTAGATACTGTTAATTTCGTCGGGAAACACAATATTGAGACATTATAG
>NW_013902543.1:0-249 GCF_000517525.1 Limulus polyphemus | reverse complement strand
GTTAAATCTTGAGTCTTCTTACTGACAGGACACATTATTGTTAAATCTTGTGTTTTCGTACTGAGAGTACACATTATCGTTAAATCTTGTGTGTTCTTATTGATAGTACACAGTATTTATAAATCTTGCGTCTTCTTATTGACAGTACACAGTTTCGTAAAATCTTGTGTCTTCTTATTGACAGGACACATTATTGTTAAATCTTGTGTTTTTTTACTGACAGTACACAGTATTGTTAAATCTTGTGTG
>NW_013902542.1:0-747 GCF_000517525.1 Limulus polyphemus | reverse complement strand
CATTATCTGGTATGTTTCCTTTAAGGGCTTTTTGCATTACGGTCACTCTTGTTTTTTTCTAGACTTATGGACATTATTTTTTCTTCGAAACACATTATGCATCTGATGATTATTAAAAGATCCGAACTTTTCATGATTATTTAATCCAGCAAAACCACTTTTGCCATAATTGTCGAAATTGATTTGTCCCTTCCTATGTAATGGCAAGAATGTATTTTCTGGTCTATTATAATCTTTACTTTTTTCTTGACAGGTGATCTTGCTGTAAAAAAGGAACAGGATGGAAATGTATTTTCAATAAAAATTGAAGTCGTGGTAGGTGCTAACGAGAGAGAACTAAATAATGATGCGACAAATAGTAAAAAATCACCCAAAAAACGTAGCCACATAATTTTTAAGTTATCGTAAATTTCTAAAAAGACGAAAAAGAAACACTAGCGATAAAACGCATATCAAATCAGACTGGTCATGTGATTTACCATATTGATTTGTTATGGTCAACGAGAAAGGGTCTCCTAGAGTTGGAAAGGTGCGTAATTATCGGTATTCATTACTGGAAATATCGTAATTTAATTTCCTTGCCTGACAGTTTCTTCAGGATCTATGAAGCTGCAATTGAAAGAGAATACATCTGTCCTTGGAAAACTATGACTAACAAGAACAACACTTGGCCAGACCTTTAAGTACAAACAAATAGATACTTTTGTCTTGACCGACAATACGTTATAAATATGAACTAATATAAGA
>NW_013902541.1:0-249 GCF_000517525.1 Limulus polyphemus | reverse complement strand
CAAGTCATAAGATTTAATGATACTTTGTACTATCAATAACAAGCCACAAGATTTAACAATACTGTGTCCTGTCAATAAGAAGATACAGGATTTATCAATACTGTGTACTGTCAACAAGAACACACAAGATTTAACAATACTGTGTCCTGTCAGTAAAAAGACACAAGATTTAACAATACTGAGTCCTGTCAATAAGAAGATACAGGATTTATCAATTATGTGTACTGTCAATAAGAAGACACAATATTT
>NW_013902540.1:0-464 GCF_000517525.1 Limulus polyphemus | reverse complement strand
AGAATGTACATTTTATTGTTGTGCAGTAAGTGTACATTATTAACATTTCTATTATGGAAATTTTATTGTTGTAGTGTAAGTGTACATTATTAACGTTTCTATAATGTACATTTTATTGTTGTGCAGTAAGTATACATTATTAACATTCTAGAATGTACATTTTATTGTTGTGCAGTAAGTGTACATTATTAACGGTTCTATAATGCACATTTTATTCTTGTGCAGTAAGTATACATTATTAACATTTCATTGTTGTGCAGTAACTGTACAGTATTAACGTTTCTATAATGTACATTTTATTGTTGTGCAGTAAGTGTACATTATTAACGTTTCTAGAATATACATTTTATTGTTGTTGCAGCAAGTGTACATTATTAAAGTTTCTAGAATGTACATTTTATTGTTGTGCAGTAAGTGTACATTATTAACGTTTCTAGAATGTACATTTTATTGTTGTTCAGTAA
>NW_013902539.1:0-718 GCF_000517525.1 Limulus polyphemus | reverse complement strand
TGTTTGTTTAAGTGTAATTTATTGTTTATATACATATAATAGTCTTACTTACGATCTAATTAGTCTTGTAAAGAACTGTTTTTCGTGTAGGTTAGTGTGATTCACACGATAAATATACAGTTTGAATAATTTCTAATACAATATTTCCGAACGTGACAGGATATAAATACAAGTTCAAACACAGACTATAGAAAAGTTATTTTCTTAAGAAAGGGGTTTATAAATAATCAAAAGGTTTTAGTAATACTTGTGTTAAGAAAACGTTATATTTGGGTCATACTTAATTAAAATAAATGAGTTATTATTGAATTAAAAACTAGAGGGTAAAAAAGACGTGCAACTATAGATGATATGATATATATCTTAAGAAACAATGGTCTAAAGTTAAGATTTCTGAATTGAATTGATTAACGGAAAGTCGAACGTTGAAAATGAATTATAAAATTTACAAACCTATGCCTTGGCTAACAGTATATGGATAGCTGAATCATTAGGAATTTGCTGTAGTATCAGGTAGACTTTACTTCTTTGTTTATAACATGAATTTTATTTAAGATTTATAATTTGAACCTACTAGCCTAAAAATGATACAGCTAAATATTTTGTTCAAATTTGAGTGATTTTTGTTGAGTAACTATAAAGTTTCCGTATCTATGGAGCAAAGAAAAAGTAGGAAGAATTGTTACGACAGCGTAAGTCACGTAACACTGGTAACAGG
>NW_013902538.1:0-249 GCF_000517525.1 Limulus polyphemus | reverse complement strand
AAAAGTATTATGTCCCATGAAAAAGCTAGAAAAAATTGAACTTTCGCTAACTCAGAGTAAAAAACTCAAAAGGTAGAGTTTATTATATAACAAGACGTCATGGCCTTTTTGATGTTGGGATATTGTTTGAATAATCTCATTTTTTAAAGCTATTCTTTTTGTACCAATATAACTGATGACAAAAAAAAACAGTAAAATCGAAGCTAGCCGAAATTTTGATAACAGATTATAAAATAACTATAGGGAATT
>NW_013902537.1:0-249 GCF_000517525.1 Limulus polyphemus | reverse complement strand
GAAATTATAAGATACTATAAAATAAAACCAGTCGTAAGTAGACTCAGATCTAAAAGGTTATCCACTTCAATTATGTTTATGATTTACTCTTAAAGTGAAGAATCGTATTAAGTAATAATTTTTTTTGGAAGAGTGATGAACTAAAAATGACCAAAGAAAATGCATTGGGGCTTAGTTCACCTAAAATCTCATAGATGGCAGCCAGCTCGAAATTTACAATTACAATAATACTGTCCGAATGTTTTCATT
>NW_013902536.1:0-675 GCF_000517525.1 Limulus polyphemus | reverse complement strand
GGATGGCTTATTTGTTAAGTGGCACATCTTCATCTTTTGGATTTGGTTTGTCTAGATGACTTATTTGTTTAGTGACACATCTTCATCTTTTGATTTGGTTTGTCTTGATGGTTTATTTGTTAAGTGGCACATCTTCATCCTCTTGATTTGGTTTGTCTAGATGGTTTATTTGTTAAGTGGCACATCTTCATCTTTCGGATTTGTTTGGCTAGATGGTTTATTATTTAAGTGGCTTACATCTTCATCTTTTGATTTGGTTTGTTTAGATGGCTTATTTGTTAAGTGGCACATTTTCATCTTTTAATTTGGTTTGTATAGATTGTTTTTTTAAGTGGCACATCTTCATCTTTTGATTTGGTTTGTCTAGATGGTTTATTTATTAAGAAGGTACATCTTCATCTTTTGATTTGGTTTGTCTAGATGGTTTATTTGTTAAGTGGCACATCTTCATCTTTTGATTTGGTTTGTCTAGATGGTTTATTATTCAAGTGGCACATCATAACTTTTTGATTTGGTTTGTCTAGATGACTTATTTGTTTAGTGACACATCTTCATTTTTTATTTGGTTTGTCTAGATGGCTTATTTGTTAAGTGGCACATCTTCATCTTTTGATTTGGTTTGTATAGATTGTTTTTTTAAGAGGCACATCTTCATCTATTGATTTGGTTTGTCTA
>NW_013902535.1:0-249 GCF_000517525.1 Limulus polyphemus | reverse complement strand
CTGATGATGAGAAGGTGAGTTATCTTGTTAGAGTAAACTAGGAACCACTGCTGATGAAAAGGTGAGTTATCTAGTTCAAGTAGGCTTGGAACCACTGATGATGAGAAGGTGAGTTATCTACTTCAAGTAGACTTGGAACCACTGCTGATGAGAAGGTGAGTTATCTAGTTCAAGTAGACTTGGAACCACTGATGATGAGAAGGTGAGTTATCTAGTTCAAGTAGACTTGGAACCACTGCTGATGAGAAG
>NW_013902534.1:0-250 GCF_000517525.1 Limulus polyphemus | reverse complement strand
TAATACAGGAAATCATAGTTGTAAGATTTGTTCATATTGGACAATGATTCAAGACACATGGAATACAGGAAATCTGAGTTATAAGATCTGTTAGTACTGGAAAATGATTAAAGACACAAAGAATACAGGAAATCAGAGTTATAAGATCTGTTAGTATTGGACAGTGATTCAAGACCCAAGGAATACAGGAAATCAGAGTTGTAAGATCTGTTTGTATTGGATAAAGATTAAAAACACAAAAAATAAAGGA
>NW_013902533.1:0-249 GCF_000517525.1 Limulus polyphemus | reverse complement strand
TGTAATACTCTACATACTGTACCCTATACCTGGTGTAGTAAATACTCTACATACTGTACCCTATCCCTGGTGCAGTAAATACCCTACACACTGTACCATATCCCTGGTGCAATAAATACTCTACATAGTGTACCCTATCCCTGGTGCAGTAAATACTCTACTTACTGTAACTTATCCAGGTGCAGTAAATACTCTACATACTGTACCCTATCCAGGTGCATTAAATACTCTACATACTGTACCCTATCC
>NW_013902532.1:0-249 GCF_000517525.1 Limulus polyphemus | reverse complement strand
GTAGCGTTATTATAGTGAGTCTGTCAAAACACAATGTAACTACGGAACCTGTGTAGCGTTACTATAGTGAGTCTGTCAAAACACAATGTAACTACGGAACCTGTGTAGCGTTACTATAGTGAGTCTGTCCAAACACAATGTAACTCCGGAACCCGTGTTGCGTTACTATAGTGAGTCTGTCAAAACACAGGGTAACTACGGAACCTGTGTAGCGTTACGAAAGTGAGTATGTCCAAACACAATGTAACT
>NW_013902531.1:0-502 GCF_000517525.1 Limulus polyphemus | reverse complement strand
ACCTGACTCTTTTACTTTTAGACATCCAGGAAGAAAATATACCTGGACTGTTAGACACATTATCAGTTCTAGTCCTAAATGATGATTAAACAGGTAGCCAGGGTAACAGAGCAAAGCATTCTCCTTTGCCTGGTAGAAGAATGCTCTCAATGGAGAAGAACAGTAATTACAGAGTAGACATATGTCTGAATTTAAAAATGCCCATCATCCAAAACTGTCAAGTGGAGAAAATTCATGCAAGTAGTTAAGTCAGCAGAACCTCACTTTGGCTGAAATTCAGTTCTTTTTCATGCACTTGTATGACAAGTAAGAAGTTATAGAAGAAGCCTGTTCTTATAGATATATTGTGTGAACTTTGATTATCATTTATTTTAAACATAAATTATATTCAATCTTGTTATAGACTAACCAACATGATTTGTACTTCTAGCTCCAGGAAAAGTTGATTCCATGGAAGAAAGTTTTCTACATACTGTTTTGGAGTTTGGTAAAACAAAAGAAA
>NW_013902530.1:0-248 GCF_000517525.1 Limulus polyphemus | reverse complement strand
CAATAATTGATTTTTTTAAAGCAAGTGTTTCGCGCCCTGCTTGGGAGAAGGTGTCTAGTCTAAACCCTGTGACAAAGCACTATTGGGCACAATGGGACCAGTTAAAGCTTAAAGATGGTATTCTTCTCCGGAGATGGGAAACTACCGATGGAAAATTGATGACTTGGCAAACGGTAAAACCGAGGAAGTTACGGGAAGTTGTGCTGCGTCAATCCTATGATAATTCAACAGGAGGACATCTCGGAATT
>NW_013902529.1:0-282 GCF_000517525.1 Limulus polyphemus | reverse complement strand
GATGAGTATGGTGGTTATAAATTCGGTAACTAGAGATAAACATGCGTGTTTGTGGTGTTGTTATACCAAATAACGCTAAAGATGAGTATGGGGGTTACACATTCGGTAACTAGAGTTACACCTAGGTGTTCATGGAGTAGTTGTACCAAATAACGCTAAAGATGAGTATGTGGTTACACATTCGGTCACTATTGTTACACCTAGGTTTCATGGAGTAGTTGTACCAAGTAAGTCTAAAGATAAGTATGGTGGTTTTAAATTCGGTAACTAGAGTTAAACATG
>NW_013902528.1:0-249 GCF_000517525.1 Limulus polyphemus | reverse complement strand
GGTTTTTGACACTGGTATGTTACTACCGGTTTGAATGTCGTTAATATCTACTGTTGGTTAATGTTGGCCTTTGACATTGGAATGTTACGACCTGTCAAAATGTCATTAATATCTACTGTTGTTTAATGTTGGTCTTTGACATTGGTATGTTACTACCTGTTTAAATGTCGTTAATATCTACTGTTGTTTAATGTTGGTCTTTGACACTTTTATGTTACTACGTGTTTAAATGTCGTTAATATTTACCTT
>NW_013902527.1:0-1045 GCF_000517525.1 Limulus polyphemus | reverse complement strand
AACGATACTGTGTACTGTCAATAAGAAGACACAAGATTTAACGATACTGTGAACTTTCATTAAGAATACACTAGATTTAAACGATACTGTGTATTGTCGTCTTCTTATTACAAGATTTAACTATACTGTGTACTGTCCATAAGTCTTCAAATCTTGACGATACTGTGTACTGTCAGTAAGAAAACACAAGATTTAGCAATAATGTGTCCTGTCAATAAGAAGACACAATATTTTACGATACTGTGTACTGTCAATAAGAAGACACAAGATTTAACAATACTGTGTACTGTCAATAAGAAGACACAAGATTTAACGATACTGTGTACTTTAATAAGAAGACACAATATTTAACAAAACTGTGTACTGTCAATAAGTAAACACACGATTTAACAATACTGTGTACTATCAATAAAAAATCTTGTGTCTTCTTATTGACAGTACACAGTATCGTTAAATCTTGTGTCTTCTTATTGACAGTACACAGTATTGTTAAATCTTGGGTATTTTTATTGACAGTACACAGTATCGTTAAATCTTAGTGTCTTCTAATTGACAGTACAGAGTATCGTTAAATCTTGTGTCTTCTTATTGACAGTACACATTTTTGTTAAATCTTGTGTTTTCTTACTGACAGTACACAGTATCGTAAAATCTTGTGTCTTAACGATACTGTGTACTTTTAATAAGAAGACACAATATTTAATGGACAGTACACAGTTTTTAAATCGTGTGTTTACTTATTCAATACTGTGTACTATCAATAAAAAGACACAAGATTTAACGATACTGTATACTGTCAAAAAAAGACACAAGATTTAACGATCCTGGTACTGTCAATAAGAATACACAAGATTTAATGATACTGTGTACTTTTAATAAGAAGACACAATATTTAACAAAACTGTGTACTGTCAATAACTAAACACACGATTTAACAATACTGTGTACTGTCAATAAGAAGACACAAGATTTAACGATACTGTGTACTGTCAATAAGAAGACACAAGATTTAACGATACTGTGTACTGTCAATAAGAAGACACAC
>NW_013902526.1:0-249 GCF_000517525.1 Limulus polyphemus | reverse complement strand
TTAAACAACTGACTTAAGACAGTAAATGTCCGTTACTATAATGTACACCTACTAAACAACTGACTTAAGACAGTAAATGTTCGTTACTATAATGTATACCCATTAAACAACTGATTTAAGACAGTAAACGTTCGTTACTATAATGTATACCCATTAAACAACCGATTTAAGACAGTAAACGTTCGTTACTATAATGTACACCTACTAAACAACTGATTTAAGACAGTAAACGTTCGTTACTATAATGTA
>NW_013902525.1:0-249 GCF_000517525.1 Limulus polyphemus | reverse complement strand
AATCTTTTTAGTCCTTCTTCCGCTAGATTTTGTTGACATTTATAACGGCCTTTATTGTCCTTCTAACACTAAATTTTTGGACTTTGATAACGGTTTATTTAGTCGGTCCTTCTTACAATAGACTTTTCGACTATCATAATGATCTTTTTAGTCCTTCTTTCACTAGATTTTGTCGACTATGATAACAGTCTTTTTAATCCTTCTTCCACTATATCTTGTTGACTTTTATAACGGTATTTTTAATACTTC
>NW_013902524.1:0-389 GCF_000517525.1 Limulus polyphemus | reverse complement strand
ATGAACTCCACGAACACCTAGGTATAACTCTAGTTTCCGAATTTATGAATACCATACTCATCTTTAGCGTTATTTGGTACAACAACTCCACGAACACCTAGGTGTAGCGCTACTTACAGAATTTTTAACCACCATACTCACTAGCTCTAGTTACAGAATTTCTAACCACCATACTCATCTTTAGGGTTATTTGGTACAACAACTCCACGAACACCTAGGTGTAACTCTAGTTATTGAATTTATAACCACCTTACTCATCTTTAGCCTTACTTGGTACAACTACTCCTTCAACACCTAGGTGTAACTCTAGTTACTGAATGTGTAACCCCATACTCATCTTTAGCGTTATTTGGTACAACAACTCCACGAACATCTAGGTGTAACTCTAG
>NW_013902523.1:0-243 GCF_000517525.1 Limulus polyphemus | reverse complement strand
AACTGTTTTATATTTATTACCATAACTGTTTTTTATAATATGACAGGTTCTATACTAGGAACCTGTTTTATATTTATTACCATAACTGTTTTGTTATAACATGACAGGTTATATACAAGGAACTTGTTTATGTTTGATACCATAACTGTTTTTTTTATAATATGACAGGTTCTAAACAAGGAACTTGTTTGTATTTGATACCATAACTGTTTTTTTTTATAATATGACAGGTTCTATACAAGG
>NW_013902522.1:0-424 GCF_000517525.1 Limulus polyphemus | reverse complement strand
CATCTTTGTATTGAAATATGAAGAAAAACAATTTTTTTCCAAATTTGGGAAAAAACATGGGCTATAGCCTTTAGTTTTTGGTGAAAATGTGAATTTTTTTTGGAAAATGTAAAAAAGGTTTTTTTTGACGCAAAATTAATAGAAAAAACATGGGCTATAGCCTTTAGTTTTTGGTGAAAATATGAATTTTTTTGGAAAATGGAAAAAAGGTTTTTTTTGACGCAAAATTAATAGAAAAATATCCTATAGTGCTTATTTCGTCCGAATCTAGAAAACTGAGACATTATAGCATTGACGAAAAATATTATATCACTATCATTGACGAAAAATATTATATCACTATAAAAGCTAAAAAAAATTGAACTTTCGCTAAAAAAAATTGAACTTTCGCTAACCCAGAGTAAAAACAATCCAAAAGGTGGAG
>NW_013902521.1:0-248 GCF_000517525.1 Limulus polyphemus | reverse complement strand
ACTTGTAATACTTAACTGTGCGTTGTGCTGCAGGACCAGCTCAGTCTCGGATTACTTGTAGTACTTAACTGTGGGTTGTGCTGCAGGACAACCACAGTCTCTGATTACTTGTAGTACTTAACTGTGGGTTGTGCTACATGACCACCTCAGTCTCGGATTACTTGCAATACTTAACTGTGGGTTGTGCTGCAGGACCAGCACAGTCTCTGATTACTTGTAGTACTTAACTGTGCGTTGTGCTGCAGGAC
>NW_013902520.1:0-249 GCF_000517525.1 Limulus polyphemus | reverse complement strand
AGTTACACCTTGGTTTTTATGGAGTAGTTGTACCAATTAAGGCTAAAGATGAGTATGGTGGTTATAAATTCGGTAACTAGAGTTACACCGAAGTGTTCGTGGAGTTGTTGTACCAAATAACGCTAAAGATGACTATGGTGGTTACAAATTCGGTAACTACAGTTACACCTAGGTGTTCGTGGAGTTGTTGTACCAAATAACGCTAGAGATGAGTGTGGAGGTTATAAATTCGGTAACTAGAGTTACACC
>NW_013902519.1:0-249 GCF_000517525.1 Limulus polyphemus | reverse complement strand
TTCTTATTGACAGTACACAGTATCGTTAAATCTTGTGTCTTAGTATTCCAGTACACAGTATAGTTAAATCTTGTGTCTTTTTATAGATAGTACACAGTATTGCTAAATCGTGTGTCTTCTTATTGACAGGACACATTATTGTTAAATATTGTGTTTTCTTACTGACAGTACACATTATCGTTGAATATTGTGTCTTCTTATTGACAGTACACAGTATCGTTAAATCTTGTGTCTTCTTATTGACAGGAC
>NW_013902518.1:0-631 GCF_000517525.1 Limulus polyphemus | reverse complement strand
AACATTAAACAACTGTGTTAATATCTACTGTTGTTAATGTTGATCTTGACATTGGTATGTTACTACCTGTTTGAATGTCGTCAATATCTATTGTTGTTTAATGTTGGCCTTTGACATTGGTATGTTACTACCTGTTTGAATGTCGTTAATATCTAGTATATATTAACGACAATTAAACAGGTAGTAACATACCAGTGTCAAAGAAAAACATTAAACAACCGTAGATGTCGTTAATATCTACTGTTGTTTAATGTTGGTCTTTGACATTGGAATGTTACTAACTGTTTAAATGTCGTTAATATTAATATCTACGACCAACATTAAACAACAGTATATATTAACGATATTTAAACAGTTAGTAACATACCAGTGTCAAAGAAAAACATTAAACAACAGTAGATTTTAACGGCATTTAAACAGGTAGTAACATACCAGTGTCAAAGACCAACATTAAACAACACTAGATATTAACGACATTTAAACAGGTAGTATCATACCAATGTCAAAGACCAACATTAAACAACAGTAGACATTAACGACATTTAAACAGGTAGTAACATATACCAATGTCAAAGACCAACATTAAACAACAGTAGACATAACGGCATTTAAACAGGTAGTAACATAACAA
>NW_013902517.1:0-514 GCF_000517525.1 Limulus polyphemus | reverse complement strand
TGACATCAAGTTGACCTGTACTGTGTCATCAATCCTATGAAATCAACTTGACTTGTACTGTATCATTACAACTAAGACATCGAGTTGACCTGTACTATGTCATTACAACTATGACACCAAGTTGACCTGTAGTGTCATTACAACTATGACATCAAGTTGACATGTACTATCATCACAACAACGACATCAAGTTGACCTATACTGTATCATCACAACTATGACATCGAGTTGACCTGTACTGTGTCATCAAACTTGATGTCATAGTTGGTGATGACACACTACAGGTCAACTTGATGTCATAGTTTGACTTTACTGTGTCACCACCACTATGACATCGAGTTGACCTGTACTGTGTCATTACAACTATGACATCGAGTTAACCTGTACTTTGTCATTACAACTATGGCATCCAGTTGACCTGTAGTATGTCATCACAACTATGACATCTAGTTGAACTGTACTATGTCATTACAATAACAACATCAAGTTGACCTGTACTGTGTCATCACAACAA
>NW_013902516.1:0-248 GCF_000517525.1 Limulus polyphemus | reverse complement strand
GTGTGTGTGTAAACAGTCTCGTTTGTTTTCTATTTGAAATATACTTGCGGTTTGATACCTAGTAAAACATCGTGTGTGTGTGTTTGTAAATAGTCTCGTTTGTTTTCTATTTGAATTATACTTGCGGTTTGATACCTACTAAACCATCGTGTGTGTGTGTGTGTAAACAGTCTCGTTTGTTTTCTATTTGAATTATACTCGCGGTTTGATACCTAGTAAAACATCGTGTGTGTAAACAGTCTCGTTTG
>NW_013902515.1:0-249 GCF_000517525.1 Limulus polyphemus | reverse complement strand
TGTCAATAAGAAGACACAAGATTTAACGATACTGTGTACTGTCAATAAGAAGACACAAGATTTAACGATAATGTGTACTGTCAGTAAGAAAACACAATATTTAACAATAATGTGTCCTGTCAATAAGAAGACACATGATTTAACGATACTGTGTACTGTCAAAAAAAGCACAAGATTTAACGATACTTTGTACTGTCAATAGGAAGACACAAGATTTAACTATACTCTGTACTGTCAATAAGAAGACAC
>NW_013902514.1:0-249 GCF_000517525.1 Limulus polyphemus | reverse complement strand
GGAATTATATCATCTGATGAATTATTAGCGATGTCACCCACAAACTTTATGGAACTATGACGTCATTGCCTCCTCTCCTTACGACAGCCACGCATATTATCTAACGGTCTAACCGTAGGTTCTTTTGCATATTACATAACTGTTATTTAACCTTTACGTCTAGACATTCTTTGTCTGTTAAGTTTCAAGTGTTGGCATCCTTTGCATATTTCGCAATAGTCATTAACATTCAGGATACATCCTTTGATC
>NW_013902513.1:0-249 GCF_000517525.1 Limulus polyphemus | reverse complement strand
AATGGCTTTAATTTTTTGCTACCTACCTACCTAACAACCGCCAGAAAATAGTTTGTTTCTTCCTTATTATGATGTCTTTAATTTTTTTATTTGCTACCAACCTACCTAACAACCGCCACAGAACAGGTTGTTCCTTCCTCATTATGATGTCTTTAATTTTTATTTTTTGCAACCAACCTACCTAACAACCGCCACAAAACAGGTTATTTTTTCTTATTATGATGTCTTTAATTTTTTGCTACCAACCTA
>NW_013902512.1:0-465 GCF_000517525.1 Limulus polyphemus | reverse complement strand
TCCATACTGTAGTATCAAACAAACTTAACCATTTTACTGTAGTATCAAACAAACTCAAGAGTTTGTTTGATACTACAGTATGGATGATGGATGCTTGAGTTTGTTTGATTCTATAGTATGGATGCTTGAGTTTTAATACTACAGGAAAATGGATGAGTTTGTTTGATACTACAGTATAGATGCTTGAGTTTGTTTGATACTATAGTAAAACGGTTAATCCATACTATAGAATCAAACAAACTCAAGCATCCATACTGTAGTATCAAACAAACTTAACCATTTTACTGTAGTATCAAACAAACTCAACCATTTTCCTGTAGTATTAAAACTCAAGCATCCATACTTTAGAATCACACAAACTCAAGTATCCATACTATTGAATCAAACAAACTCAAGCATCCATACTATAGAAGCAAACAAACTCAAGCATCCACACTGTAGTATCAAACAAACTTAAGCATCCAC
>NW_013902511.1:0-270 GCF_000517525.1 Limulus polyphemus | reverse complement strand
AAGATTTAACATTACTGTGTACTGTCAATAAGAAGACACAAGATTTAACGATACTGTGTACTGTCAATAAGAAGACGCAAGATTTAAAAATACTGTGTACTGTCATTAATAAGACATAAGATTTAACAATACTGTGTACTGTCAATAAGAAACACGAGATTTAACGATACTGTGTGCTGTCAATAAGAATACACAAGATTCATCAATACAATGTACAATCATTAAGAAGACACAAGATTTAACGATACTGTGTTTTATCAATAAGAAGAC
>NW_013902510.1:0-414 GCF_000517525.1 Limulus polyphemus | reverse complement strand
TGTAGGTAACTAGTAACGTCTATGGACACATACATATATCATACAATTTGGATTAAATACATGTAGATAACTAGTAACGTCTATGGATACATACATATATCACACAATTTGGATCAAATACATGTAGGTAACTAGCAACGTCTATGGACACATACATATATCATACAATTTGGATTAAGTACATGTAGGTAACTAGTAACGTCTATGGACACATACATATATCATACAATTTGGATTAAGTACGTGTAGGTAACTAGTAACGTCTATGGACACACACACACATATCATACAATTTGGATTAAGTACATGTAGGTAACTAGTAACGTCTATGGACACATACATATATCATACAATTTGGATTAGATACATGTAAGTAACAGGTAACGTCTATGGACACACACATATATCATACAA
>NW_013902509.1:0-321 GCF_000517525.1 Limulus polyphemus | reverse complement strand
GGGTGACAACGTGACGGGAATAATGTGTGTGTAGACAGTAAGTAATTGATCTGCAGTCAGAGAGTATTATTGAAGTTGAGCACGTTCGTTGTTATAGCGTTTGTTTTAGCGTGATTGTTGAAATTAAGTGTATCGTAAAGTTATATTCGGAAAGAATAAACCAGTATTATTAAGAAAGGACTTGTGTCGCTAAAGTTTCGTCGGAACGAAGTTACGAAAAAATCAATTAACGACTGGAGGCGTAACAAATTGGTGTCAGAAGTGGGATAGAAAAAAAAAGAGAAGAAGATGGAAACGAGAGGCGGAAAATCAAACTACAGC
>NW_013902508.1:0-249 GCF_000517525.1 Limulus polyphemus | reverse complement strand
TAAGAAGACACAAGATTTAACGATACTATGTACTGTCAATAAGAAGACACAAGATTTAACGATACTGTGTACTTTCAATAAAAAGACACAAGATTTATCGATACTGTGTACTGTCAATAAGAAGACACAAGATTTAACGATACTGTGTACTATCTATGAAAAGAACCAAGATTTAACGATACTGTGTACTGTCAATAAGAAGACACAAGATTTAACGATACTGTGTACTGTCAATAAGAAGACACAAGA
>NW_013902507.1:0-249 GCF_000517525.1 Limulus polyphemus | reverse complement strand
CTTAACATTACATATACTGACAGGACAGGATGAACATACATTGCATATACTGACACGACAGGATGAACATTTGACATTGCATATACTGACACGACAGGATGAACATTTAACATTGCATATACTGACACGACAGGATGAATATTTAACATTTCATATACTGACACGACAGAATGAACAATTGACATTGCATATACTGACACGACAGGATGAATATTTAACATTTCATATACTGACACGACAGAATGAACA
>NW_013902506.1:0-271 GCF_000517525.1 Limulus polyphemus | reverse complement strand
AGTATATTACAACACAGTTTTCAATCTGACATGTTTGATAATACAGTTGACATGTACTCCCTAATAAAAGAAGACTATAATGTTCATCTCATTTAGTATATTACAACACAGTTTCAATCTGACACGTTTGATAATATAGTTGACATGTACTCCCTAATAAAAGAAGACTATAATGTTCGTCTCATTTAGTATATTACAACACAGTTTCAATCTGACACGTTTGATAATATAGTTTACATGTACTCCCTAATAAAAGAAGCCTATAATGTTC
>NW_013902505.1:0-766 GCF_000517525.1 Limulus polyphemus | reverse complement strand
AGAACACAGTATCGTTAAATCTTGTGTCTTCTTATTGACAGTACACAGTATTGTTAAATCTTGTGTCTTTTTATTGACAGTACACAGTATCGTTAAATCTTGTGTCTTCTTGTCCTGTCAATAAGAAGACGACAGGACACATTATTGTTAAATCTTGTGTTTTCTTACTATAAATACTGTGTACTGTCAGTAAGAAGACACAAGATTTAACGATAATGTATACTGTCACAAGATTTGTATTCTTATTGACAGAACACAGTATCGTTAAATCTTGTGTTTTCTTACTGACAGTACAGAGTATTGTTAAATCTTTTGTGTTCTTATTGATAGTAGACAGTATTTATAAATCTTGTGTCTTTTTATTCACAGAACACAGTATCGTTAAATCTTGTGTCTTCTTATTGACAGTACACAGTATTGTTAAATCTTGTTTTCATTTTATTGACAGTACACAGTATCGTTAAATCTTGTGTCTTCTTATTGAGCAGGACACATTATTTTTAAATCTTGTGTATTCTTACTGACAGTACACAACAAGATTTAACGATAGAAGACACTGTGTACTGTCAATAAATCGTTAAATCTTGTCTTCTTATTGACAGAACACAGTATCGTTAAATCTTGAGTCTTCTTATTGAAAGGACACATTATTGTTAAATCTTGTGTTTTCTTACTGACAGTACACATTATCGTTGAATATTGTGTCTTATTATTGACAGTACACAGTATCGTTAAATCTTGTGTCTTCTCATTGACAGAACACATT
>NW_013902504.1:0-249 GCF_000517525.1 Limulus polyphemus | reverse complement strand
GATTACCCGTTATTTTATATCAACATTATATAAAGATTACCCACTATTTTATATCAACATTATATAAAGATTACCCACTATTTATACCAACATTATTATAAGATTACAAGCTATTTTATATCAACATTATATAAAGATTACCCGTTATTTTATATCAACATTATATTAAAATTACCCGCTATTTTATATCAACATTATATTAAGATTACCCGCTATTTTATATCAACATTATATTAAGATTACCCGCTA
>NW_013902503.1:0-200 GCF_000517525.1 Limulus polyphemus | reverse complement strand
AGTCTCGCTGAAATGAGTAATACCGTCCTTTTCAAGAACCCTTCTGCTTCTTTTTCTTTGATTTACTTTGTGTTTCCTTATAGTGAATTTAATCATTTCATTTTAGTTTATAGTTGTACGTTTCTTTTAACATATCTTTACATGAATAATTCTTTTTGTTTCTTATGCCTTCCCATTTTATACCGAGTCAGTATAAATGC
>NW_013902502.1:0-319 GCF_000517525.1 Limulus polyphemus | reverse complement strand
GATCCGAACTTTTCATGAAACAAATCAATTTCGACAATTATGGCAAAAGTGGTTTTGCTGGATTAAATAACTCTTCCTATGTAATGGCACGAATGTATTTTCTTTACGTTTTTTGGGTGATTTTTTACTATTTGTTGCATCATTATTTAGTTCTCTCTCGTTTACACCTACCACGACTTTAATTTTTATTGAAAATAAATATCCATCCTGTTCCTTTTTTTCAGCAAGATCACCTGTCAAGAAAAAAGTAAAGATTATAATAGACTACCAACTATGACAATAACTTATATAGAATCGCCACATCCTTGCAAATGAATGT
>NW_013902501.1:0-249 GCF_000517525.1 Limulus polyphemus | reverse complement strand
GCTGAGATTGCTTGTTTGTTTGCTTATTTTCTCAGTCAAAAAGTCATTCACACTACCGTTCGCGCTCTTTACGAAACTTCATCGGGCCAAGGGTTACCGGGTTAGCGCCGTTTTTTGGGCCACTTTTATGAAAATTTCTAGCATAAGTAATTTTACATCACACTACCGTTCGCGCTCTTTACGAAACTTCTTCGTTCAAATCTATTTCCCTGTCAGTGTTCCCATCTTCATTTAAAGGCGGAAGATGAC
>NW_013902500.1:0-249 GCF_000517525.1 Limulus polyphemus | reverse complement strand
TTTACAAGTTATTACTACATCTTGCATCTTACTTTACCAGTTATTACTACATCTTGCTTTACCAGTTATTACTACATCTTGCATCTTACTTTACCAGTTATTACTACATCTTGCATCTTACGTTACCAGTTATTACTACATCTTGCTTTATCAGTTATTACTACATCTTGCATCTTACTTTACCAGTTATTACTACATCTTGCATCTTACTTTACAAGTTATTACTACATCTTGCATCTTACTTTACAA
>NW_013902499.1:0-249 GCF_000517525.1 Limulus polyphemus | reverse complement strand
CACAAGACTTAACAATACTATGTACTATCAAAAAGACACAAGATTTAACAGTACTGAGTCCTGTCAATAAGAAGATACAGGATTTATCAATACTGTGTACAGTCAATAAGAAGACACAAGATTTAACGATACTGTGTACTGTCAATAAGAAGACACAAGATTTAACAATATTGTGTCCTGTCAACAAGAAGATAAAGGATTTATCAATACCGTGTACTGTCAATCAGAAGACACAAGATTTAACAATAA
>NW_013902498.1:0-511 GCF_000517525.1 Limulus polyphemus | reverse complement strand
GCTATCAAAGTCAAAAAACTAGTTATTAGGCCTTCTTAGAGTCGACTTTCATAACTGACTTTGGAAGGAAGAACAAATGTCCGTTATAACAGTCGTCCAAATATAGTTGAAAGCTGACTGAAACGACCCATATCAATGTCAACAAAATCTAGTGGAAGGAAAACTAAAAACACGTTTTCAAAGTCAACAAAATCGTATTTTTAGTCTTTCTTACACTATATTTTAATGACTTTCATAAGGTATTTTCATCCTTCTTAAACTTTATTTTGTCGACTGTGATAACGGTCTTTTAGTTCTCTGTCCACTAAATTTTGTTGACATTGATATGGGTCCTTTTAGTCAGTTTTCACTTTATTTTGTCGACTGTTATAACGGAATTTTGGTCTTCCTTCCTCCAGATTTTGTTGACATTGATAAGGGTCCTTTTAGTCAGTTTTCCACTACCTTCTTAGACTAGATATTTTCGACTTTAATATAGCCTAAAAAGACTGTTATGAAAGTCGACAAAATC
>NW_013902497.1:0-329 GCF_000517525.1 Limulus polyphemus | reverse complement strand
AAACTTAGTTTAGTGGACACTATAGTGTGTCAGTCTTCGTTTACAACCATGCCTGTTCTAAACTAAGTTTGGACACAAACGTGGACATTATAGTGTGTCAATCTTCGTTTACAACCATGCCTGTTCGTTTGTGTCCAAACTTAGTTTAGTGGACACTATAGTGTGTCAGTCTTCGTTTACAACCATGCCTGTTCGTTTGTGTCCAAACTTAGTTTAGTGGACACTATTGTGTGTCAGTCTTCGTTTACAACCATGCCTGTTCGTTTGTGTCCAAACTTAGTTTAGTGGACACTATTCGGTCTAACAATAGTGACCCGAGTACTTGCGTT
>NW_013902496.1:0-249 GCF_000517525.1 Limulus polyphemus | reverse complement strand
CTGGTAGAGGCTCTGGAACTCAGGTACGGAACCCAGAATCAGTCAGAAGTCTACAGGGCTAGGTTTAGGACGAGAATCCATACTAAAGGGGAGAACCTGCAAGAGCTGGCACAAGACTTGGAAAGCATGGCACACAAGGCCTACCCAACTGCACCACCCAATCTCCTCAAGTTGTTGCTGAGGGATCCGTTCGTAGATGCCTTGGACAGTCCACAACTTAAGATACAAGTGAATCAAGCACACACCCTT
>NW_013902495.1:0-250 GCF_000517525.1 Limulus polyphemus | reverse complement strand
TAAGGTATAACGTTGTGCTATAGTGAGGTTCCTGCAATAAAAACGTGTGCTAAATGTGCTACCAATCCCACTATTTGTTGGCAAAAGAGTAGCCTAAATTAGGGACGGCTAGCTCCAAGCCCTCGTGTAGCTTTGTGCGAAATTCAAAACAAATAAACAAACAGAACATCTTTTGAATGTTCCATGTGTGTGTGTGCGCGTTTATAACTTGAGGCAGTTTTATAATAACTCCTGTTATAACATGTTTAAG
>NW_013902494.1:0-247 GCF_000517525.1 Limulus polyphemus | reverse complement strand
CTAGGTGTAACTCTAGTAATACGAATTTTTAACCACATACTCATCTTTAGCGTTATTTGGTACAACAACTCCACGAAGACCTAGATGTAACTCTAGTTATCGAATTTATAACCAACATACTTATCTTTAGCCTTACTTGGTAAAACTACTCCATAACACCTAGGTGTAACTCTAGTTACTGAATGTGTAACCCATACTCATCTTTAGCGTTATTTGGTACAACAACTCCACGAACACTTAAGTGTAG
>NW_013902493.1:0-249 GCF_000517525.1 Limulus polyphemus | reverse complement strand
CTGATTGGTAATTGTTTCCATTAGTACAAAAGGGGGGATACTTATAATAACTTGTAATTATCAGTTCAAATCTTCAATTGGTTTAAATGATAAATTTCAATTAAAGAGAAATATTAAATTTTGTTTTAAAAGGTTAGTTATTTATAATATTAAAATATCTTATATTGTTTTATAAATTACT
The DNA here is from genome assembly GCF_000517525.1 of Limulus polyphemus. NCBI lineage: Eukaryota > Metazoa > Arthropoda > Merostomata > Xiphosura > Limulidae > Limulus > Limulus polyphemus. The sequence goes on along the minus strand of NW_013902493.1, from coordinate 68 downwards.
AAAATCTGAGCTTTACAGGTAGTGTTTATAGAGTTATTCTGTATTTATCAATGTGTGAAAATGATGTT
>NW_013902492.1:0-305 GCF_000517525.1 Limulus polyphemus | reverse complement strand
ATATTCTGTTTAAGAATGACATATTCTGTTTAAGAATGACACATTCTGTTTAAGAATGACACATTCTGTTTAAGAATGACATATTCTGTTTAAGAATGACACATTATATTCTGTTTAAGAATGACACATTCTGTTTAAGAATGACACATTCTGTTAAGAATGACATATTCTGTTTAAGAATGACACATTCTGTTTAAGAATGACATATTCTGTTAAAGAATGACATATTCTGTTTAAGAATGACATATTCTGTTTAAGAATAACATATTCTGTTTAAGAATGACACATTCTGTTAAAGAATAACA
>NW_013902491.1:0-248 GCF_000517525.1 Limulus polyphemus | reverse complement strand
CACTTCATTCCAATTGAAATGTCCTGGACCGTGATAAAGTCACGTCTGAGAGGCGATCCAGTATGTTATATGGGCCTTCCCATGGAGCTGACAACTTAGGAGACTTCCCCTTGGTCTTCCTGGGATTATATAACCACACTTTGTCTCCTGGTACAAAGCTGACTTCAGTAGATTTCTTATCATAAGATAACTTCATCGAATCAAGTTTGAACGCGCTTGATGGTGAATATTATCCATCATTCCATGAA
>NW_013902490.1:0-249 GCF_000517525.1 Limulus polyphemus | reverse complement strand
GATATCCTCGTGTTTATTGTTGTTCCTTTATTTGGTAGTTGATAGTAAAGATATCCTCGTGTTTTATTGTTGTTCCTTTATTTGGTAGTTGATAGTAAAGATATCCTCGTGTTTTATTGTTGTTCCTTTATTTGGTAGTTGATAGTAAAGATATCCTCGTGTTTTATTGTTGTTCCTTTATTTGGTAGTTGAAAGTATAAACTGATAGTAAAGATATCCTCGTGGTTTATGTTGTTCCTTTAATTTGGT
>NW_013902489.1:0-322 GCF_000517525.1 Limulus polyphemus | reverse complement strand
CTTCGTCGGAAAACTCAAAATTGGGTGACATAATGTTTTTCATCAGTGCTATAATGTTTTATAAAAGCTAAAAAAATTAACTTTCACTAACCCAGAGTGAAAACAATCCAAAAGGTGGAGTTTATTTGATAAGAAGACGTCATGGCCTTTTATATGTTGGAATTTTGTTCGACTGATATTATTCTTAAAGCTCTATTTTGTTTATAATATAATTTAAGACAAAAACAACAACAACAGTAAAATCGACACTAACCGAAATTTTGATAAGAGATTATGAAATAACTAGGGGGAATTTCTTAAAGGATATCTATTTGAAAGTCTT
>NW_013902488.1:0-249 GCF_000517525.1 Limulus polyphemus | reverse complement strand
ACTGAGTTAGTGTTACCAGACTTTAGTAAGTTATGTCTGAGATAATGTTACAAGATTTTAGTAAGTTATGTCTGAGATAATGTTACAAGATTTTAGGGAGTTATGTCTGAGTTAGTGTTACAAGATTTTAGGGAGTTATGTCTGAGTTAGTGTTACAAGATTTTAGGGAGTTATGTCTGAACCAGTGTTACAAGACTTTAGTAAGTCATGTCTGAGATAATGTTACAAGATTTTAGGGAGTTATGTCTG
>NW_013902487.1:0-249 GCF_000517525.1 Limulus polyphemus | reverse complement strand
GTCAATTGATAATAATATACAAAACTATTTCCTATTCTGACACAAATTCAAGACCACTTGGAAAAACTCTTCGTCCAAAATCTACCACACTATTAACTACAATAACAAATGCGTTCTAATGGATCAAGAAAAAGTCAACCTGTTCAGAGTATACTAAAAAACTGTTTTCACAACGCCCAATTCAACAAACTTTTCTCAAGGGCATTACCACAAAGTCAACACTCGTAATGACTAAAACATTCACATTTT
>NW_013902486.1:0-249 GCF_000517525.1 Limulus polyphemus | reverse complement strand
GTCTTTTGTTATAGATGGATAGTGGCTGGTAGGTCTTTTATTATAGATGGATAGTGACTGGTAGGTGTTTTATTATTAATGGATAGTGGCTGATAGGTCTTTTACTATAGATAGAGAGTGGCTCGTAGGTCTTTTACTGCAGTTAGATTGTGGCTTGTAGGTCTTTTATTACAGATGGATTGTGTCTGGTAGGTCTTTTATTACAGATGGATTGTGGCTGGTAGGTCTTTTATTATAGATGGATAGTGT
>NW_013902485.1:0-249 GCF_000517525.1 Limulus polyphemus | reverse complement strand
AGCTGTCTTCGTCCAGTACTCTATACTATGTTATGCTACACACAAACTTTTAGCTGTCTTCATCCAGTATTTATACTATGTTATGTTACAGACAAACATTTAGCTGTCTTCATCCAGTATTCTATACTATGTTATGTTACAGACAAACATTTAGCTGTCTTCATCCAGTACTCTATACTATGTTATGTTACAGACAAACTTTAGCTGTCTTCATCCAGTACTCTATACTATGTTATGTTACAGACAAAC
>NW_013902484.1:0-502 GCF_000517525.1 Limulus polyphemus | reverse complement strand
CTATATAAATATAACAGTACTGTCTGTTGTATGTTATCTATATAAATATAATAGCACCGTCTGTTGTATGTTATCTACATAAATATACATAATAGTACTGTCTGTTGTATGTTATCTATATAAATATAATAATACTGTCTGTTGTATGTTATCTATATATAAATATAATAGTACTGTCTGTTGTGTGTTATCTATATAAATATAACAGTACTGTCTGTTGTATGTAAAGTACTGTTATATTTATATAGAGTCTGTTGTATGTATCTATATAAATATAACAGTACTGTCTGTTGTATGTATCTATATAAATATAATAGTACTGTCAGTTGTATGTATCTATGTAAATATAATAGTACTGTGTTGTATGTAACTATATAAATATAATAGTACTGTGTGTTGTATGTATCTATATAAATATAACAGTACTGTCTGTTGTATGTATCTATATAAATATAACAGTACTGTGTGTTGTATGTATCTATATAAATATAACAGTACTGTC
>NW_013902483.1:0-248 GCF_000517525.1 Limulus polyphemus | reverse complement strand
GCTCAGCCCACCGCAGGGAATCGAATCCCGGATCTTAGCATATAAGTATTCAGCCTCGCCGGTGACCTACCGGGGCCACCCCCCTATAAGGATATTATAAAACATATCACAGTTTACGCACTGTGAGACTGTCGTGTTCACCTCTCTACCATTTATTTTATCAAGTTTGTTTACTGTCTGTACAAGTTGTCTGAGAAAACCAGATTTTAAATAACGGCGTAGTGTAAATACTGACTGATTTAGTGATG